>NW_026989802.1:0-75845 GCF_036321535.1 Camelus dromedarius
ACAGTCGAGCGCTGCGTAACACAAAGTTTCTTTTCAGTTGCAAACTCCACTCCATACATATATATGGGGAGGTACTAGCTCCAACTCGGTTTTACAGTGAAAACTGCAGGAACTTCAAACCGGCACTAGGAAACAGACTGAGAAACCAGAGTAAAAGTTTCTCCTGCAACCCGTTCCCTTTCTGCTCGATGAACGAACGTCTCTCCACATGCTCAGTTCTGAGAGATAATTGTGTGTGAAAGCCGTCCTTCACCTAGCTTGTTGGGAACACAAAGTTTCTTTCCAGTTGCAAACTCCACTCCATACATCTATATGGGGAGGTACTAGCTACAACAAGGTTTTACAGTGAAAAGTGCAGGAACTTCAAACCGGCACTAGGAAACAGACTGAGAAACCAGAGTAAAAGTTTCTCCTGCAACCCGTTCCCCTTGTGCTACATGAACGAACGTCTCTCCACATGCTCAGTTCTGAGAGATAAGTGTGTGTGAAAGCCGTCCTTCACCTAGCTTGTTGGGAACACAAAGTTTCTTTTCAGTTGCAAACTCCACTCCATACATATATATGGGGTGGTACTAGCTCCAACTCTGTTTTACAGTGAAAACTGCAGGAACTTCAAACCGGCACTAGGAAACAGACTGAGAAACCAGAGTAAAAGTTTCTCCTGCAACCCGTTCCCCTTGTGCTAGATGAACGAACGTCTCTCCACATGCTCAGTTCTGAGAGATAAGTGTGTGTGAAAGCCGTCCTTCACCTAGCTTGTTGGGAACACAAAGTTTCTTTTCAGTTGCAAACTCCACTCCATACATATATATGGGGAGGTACTAGCTCCAACCAGGTTTTACAGTGAAAACTGCAGGAAATTCAAACCGGCACTAGGAAACAGACTGAGAAACCAGAGTAAAAGTTTCTCCTGCAACCCGTTCCCCTTGTGCTAGATGAACGAACGTCTCTCCACATGCTCAGTTCTGAGAGATATGTGTGTGTGAAAGCCGTCCTTCACCTAGCTTGTTGGGAACACAAAGTTTCTTTTCAGTTGCAAACTCCACTCCATACATATATATGGGGAGGTACTAGCTCCAACTCGGTTTTACAGTGAAAACTGCAGGAACTTCAAACCGGCACTAGGAAACAGACTGAGAAACCAGAGTAAAAGTTTCCCCTGCAACCCGTTCCCCTTGTGCTAGATGAACGAACGTCTCTCCACATGCTCAGTTCTGAGAGATAAGTGTGTGTGAAAGCCGTACTTCACCTAGCTTGTTGGGAACACAAAGTTTCTTTTCAGTTGCAAACTCCACTCCATACATATATATGGGGAGGTACTAGCTCCAACTCGGTTTTAGAGTGAAAACTGCAGGAACTTCAAACCGGCACTAGGAAACAGACTGAGAAACCAGAGTAAAAGTTTCTCCTGCAACCCGTTCCCTTTCTGCTCGATGAACGAACGTCTCTCCACATGCTCAGTTCTGAGAGATAAGTGTGTGTGAAAGCCGTCCTTCACCTAGCTTGTTGGGAACACAAAGTTTCTTTTCAGTTGCAAACTCCACTCCATACATCTATATGGGGAGGTACTAGCTCCAACCAGGTTTTACAGTGAAAACTGCAGGAACTTCAAACCGGCACTAGGAAACAGACTGAGAAACCAGAGTAAAAGTTTCTCCTGCAACCCGTTCCCCTTGTGCTACATGAACGAACGTCTCTCCACATGCTCAGTTCTGAGAGATATGTGTGTGTGAAAGCCGTCCTTCACCTAGCTTGTTGGGAACACAAAGTTTCTTTTCAGTTGCAAACTCCACTCCATACATATATATGGGGAGGTACTAGCTCCAACTCGGTTTTACAGTGAAAACTGCAGGAACTTCAAACCGGCACTAGGAAACAGACTGAGAAACCAGAGTAAAAGTTTCTCCTGCAACCCGTTCCCCTTGTGCTAGATGAACGAACGTCTCTCCACATGCTCAGTTCTGAGAGATAAGTGTGTGTGAAAGCCGTCCTTCACCTAGCTTGTTGGGAACACAAAGTTTCTTTTCAGTTGCAAACTCCACTCCATACATATATATGGGGAGGTACTAGCTCCAACTCGGTTTTACAGTGAAAACTGCAGGAAATTCAAACCGGCACTAGGAAACAGACTGAGAAACCAGAGTAATAGTTTCTCCTGCAACCCATTCCCCTTGTGCTAGATGAACGAACGTCTCTCCACATGCTCAGTTCTGAGAGATAAGTGTGTGTGAAAGCCGTCCTTCACCTAGCTTGTTGGGAACACAAAGTTTCTTTTCAGTTGCAAACTCCACTCCATACATATATATGGGGAGGTACTAGCTCCAACTCGGTTTTACAGTGAAAACTGCAGGAACTTCAAACCGGCACTAGGAAACAGACTGAGAAACCAGAGTAAAAGTTTCTCCTGCAACCCGTTCCCTTACGTCTCTCCACATGCTCAGTTCTGAGAGATAAGTGTGTGTGAAAGCCGTCCTTCACCTAGCTTGTTGGGAACACAAAGTTTCTTTTCAGTTGCAAACTCCACTCCATACATATATATGGGGAGGTACTAGCTCCAACTCGGTTTTACAGTGAAAACTGCAGGAACTTCAAACCGTCACTAGGAAACAGACTGAGAAACCAGAATAAAAGTTTCTCCTGCAACCCGTTCCCCTTGTGCTAGATGAACGAACGTCTCTCCACATGCTCAGTTCTGAGAGATAAGTGTGTGTGAAAGCCGTCCTTCACCTAGCTTGTTGGGAACACAAAGTTTCTTTTCAGTTGCAAACTCCACTCCATACATATATAGGGGGAGGTACTAGCTCCAACTCGGTTTTACAGTGAAAACTGCAGGAACTTCAAACCGGCACTAGGAAACAGACTGAGAAACCAGAGTAAAAGTTTCTCCTGCAACCCGTTCCCTTTCTGCTCGATGAACGAACGTCTCTCCACATGCTCAGTTCTGAGAGATAAGTGTGTGTGAAAGCCGTCCTTCACCTAGCTTGTTGGGAACACAAAGTTTCTTTTCAGTTGCAAACTCCACTCCATACATCTATATGGGGAGGTACAAGCTCCAACCAGGTTTTACAGTGAAAACTGCAGGAACTTCAAACCGGCACTAGGAAACAGACTGAGAAACCAGAGTAAAAGTTTCTCCTGCAACCCGTTCCCCTTGTGCTAGATGAACGAACGTCTCTCCACATGCTCAGTTCTGAGAGATAAGTGTGTGTGAAAGCCGTCCTTCACCTAGCTTGTTGGGAACACAAAGTTTCTTTTCAGTTGCAAACTCCACTCCATACATATATATGGGGAGGTACTAGCTCCAACTCGGTTTTACAGTGAAAACTGCAGGAACTTCAAACCGGCACTAGGAAACAGACTGAGAAACCAGAGTAAAAGTTTCTCCTGCAACCCGTTCCCCTTGTGCTAGATGAACGAACGTCTCTCCACATGCTCAGTTCTGAGAGATAAGTGTGTGTGAAAGCCGTCCTTCACCTAGCTTGTTGGGAACACAAAGTTTCTTTTCAGTTGCAAACTCCACTCCATACATATATATGGGGAGGTACTAGCTCCAACCATGTTTTACAGTGAAAACTGCAGGAAATTCAAACCGGCACTAGGAAACAGACTGAGAAACCAGAGTAAAAGTTTCTCCTGCAACCCATTCCCCTTGTGCTAGATGAACGAACGTCTCTCCACATGCTCAGTTCTGAGAGATAAGTGTGTGTGAAAGCCGTCCTTCACCTAGCTTGTTGGGAACACAAAGTTTCTTTTCAGTTGCAAACTCCACTCCATACATATATATGGGGAGGTACTAGCTCCAACTCGGTTTTACAGTGAAAACTGCAGGAACTTCAAACCGGCACTAGGAAACAGACTGAGAAACCAGAGTAAAAGTTTCTCCTGCAACCCGTTCCCCTTGTGCTAGATGAACGAACTTCTCTCCACATGCTCAGTTCTGAGAGATAAGTGTGTGTGAAAGCCGTCCTTCACCTAGCTTGTTGGGAACACAAAGTTTCTTTTCAGTTGCAAACTCCACTCCATACATATATATGGGGAGGTACTAGCTCCAACTCGGTTTTACAGTGAAAACTGCAGGAACTTCAAACCGGCACTAGGAAACAGACTGAGAAACCAGAGTAAAAGTTTCTCCTGCAACCCGTTCCCATTGTGCTAGATGAACGAACGTCTCTCCACATGCTCAGTTCTGAGAGATAAGTGTGTGTGAAAGCCGTCCTCCACCTAGCTTGTTGGGAACACAAAGTTTCTTTTCAGTTGCAAACTCCACTCCATACATATATATGGGGAGGTACTAGCTCCAACCAGGTTTTACAGTGAAAACTGCAGGAACTTCAAACCGGCACTAGGAAACAGACTGAGAAACCAGAGTAAAAGTTTCTCCTGCAAACCGTTCCCCTTGTGCTAGATGAACGAACGTCTCTCCACATGCTCAGTTCTGAGAGATAAGTGTGTGTGAAAGCCGTCCTTCACCTAGCTTGTTGTGAACACAAAGTTTCTTTTCAGTTGCAAACTCCACTCCATACATATATATGGGGAGGTACTAGCTCCAACTCGGTTTTACAGTGAAAACTGCAGGAACTTCAAACCGGCACTAGGAAACAGACTGAGAAACCAGAGTAAAAGTTTCTCCTGCAACCCGTTCCCCTTGTTCTAGATGAACGAACGTCTCTCCACATGCTCAGTTCTGAGAGATAAGTGTGTGTGAAAGCCGTCCTTCACCTAGCTTGTTGGGAACACAAAGTTTCTTTTCAGTTGCAAACTCCACTCCATACATATATATGGGGAGGTACTAGCTCCAACTCGGTTTTACAGTGAAAACTGCAGGAACTTCAAACCGGCACTAGGAAACAGACTGAGAAACCAGAGTAAAAGTTTCTCCTGCAACCCGTTCCCTTTCTGCTCGATGAACGAACGTCTCTCCACATGCTCAGTTCTGAGAGATAAGTGTGTGTGAAAGCCGTCCTTCACCTAGCTTGTTGGGAACACAAAGTTTCTTTTCAGTTGCAAACTCCACTCCATACATATATATGGGGAGGTACTAGCTCCAACTCGGTTTTACAGTGAAAACTGCAGGAACTTCAAACCGGCACTAGGAAACAGACTGAGAAACCAGAGTAAAAGTTTCTCCTGCAACCCGTTCCCCTTGTGCTAGATGAACGAACGTCTCTCCACATGCTCAGTTCTGAGAGATAAGTGTGTGTGAAAGCCGTCCTTCACCTAGCTTGTTGGGAACACAAAGTTTCTTTTCAGTTGCAAACTCCACTCCATACATATATATGGGGAGGTACTAGCTCCAACTCGGTTTTACAGTGAAAACTGCAGGAACTTCAAACCGGCACTAGGAAACAGACTGAGAAACCAGAGTAAAAGTTTCTCCTGCAACCCGTTCCCCTTGTGCTAAATGAACGAACGTCTCTCCACATGCTCAGTTCTGAGAGATAAGTGTGTGTGAAAGCCGTCCTTCACCTAGCTTGTTGGGAACACAAAGTTTCTTTTCAGTTGCAAACTCCACTCCATACATATATATGGGGAGGTACTAGCTCCAACTCGGTTTTACAGTGAAAACTGCAGGAACTTCAAACCGGCACTAGGAAACAGTCTGAGAAACCAGAGTAAAAGTTTCTCCTGCAACCCGTTCCCTTTCTGCTCGATGAACGAACGTCTCTCCACATGCTCAGTTCTGAGAGATAAGTGTGTGTGAAAGCCGTCCTTCACCTAGCTTGTTGGGAACACAAAGTTTCTTTTCAGTTGCAAACTCCACTCCATACATATATATGGGGAGGTACTAGCTCCAACCAGGTTTTACAGTGAAAACTGCAGGAACTACAAACCTGCACTAGGAAACAGACTGAGAAACCAGAGTAAAAGTTTCTCCTGCAACCCGTTCCCCTTGTGCTAGATGAACGAACGTCTCTCCACATGCTCAGTTCTGAGAGATAAGTGTGTGTGAAAGCCGTCCTTCACCTAGCTTGTTGGGAACACAAAGTTTCTTTTCAGTTGCAAACTCCACTCCATACATATATATGGGGAGGTACTAGCTCCAACTCGGTTTTACAGTGAAAACTGCAGGAACTTCAAACCGGCACTAGGAAACAGACTGAGAAACCAGAGTAAAAGTTTCTCCTGCAACCCGTTCCCTTTCTGCTCGATGAACGAACGTCTCTCCACATGCTCAGTTCTGAGAGATAAGTGTGTGTGAAAGCCGTCCTTCACCTAGCTTGTTGGGAACACAAAGTTTCTTTTCAGTTGCAAACTCCACTCCATACATATATATGGGGAGGTACTAGCTCCAACTCGGTTTTACAGTGAAAACTGCAGGAACTTCAAACCGGCACTAGGAAACAGACTGAGAAACCAGAGTAAAAGTTTCTCCTGCAACCCGTTCCCCTTGTGCTAGATGAACGAACGTCTCTCCACATGCTCAGTTCTGAGAGATAAGTGTGTGTGAAAGCCGTCCTTCACCTAGCTTGTTGGGAACACAAAGTTTCTTTTCAGTTGCAAACTCCACTCCATACATATATATGGGGAGGTACTAGCTCCAACTCGGTTTTACAGTGAAAACTGCAGGAAATTCAAACCGGCACTAGGAAACAGACTGAGAAACCAGAGTAAAAGTTTCTCCTGCAACCCATTCCCCTTGTGCTAGATGAACGAACGTCTATCCACATGCTCAGTTCTGAGAGATAAGTGTGTGTGAAAGCCGTCCTTCACCTAGCTTGTTGGGAACACAAAGTTTCTTTTCAGTTGCAAACTCCACTCCATACATATATATGGGGAGGTACTAGCTCCAACTCGGTTTTACAGTGAAAACTGCAGGAACTTCAAACCGGCACTAGGAAACAGACTGAGAAACCAGAGTAAAAGTTTCTCCTGCAACCCGTTCCCTTACGTCTCTCCACATGCTCAGTTCTGAGAGATAAGTGTGTGTGAAAGCAGTCCTTCACCTAGCTTGTTGGGAACACAAAGTTTCTTTTCAGTTGCAAACTCCACTCCATACATCTATATGGGGAGGTACTAGCTCCAACCAGGTTTTACAGTGAAAACTGCAGGAACTTCAAACCGGCACTAGGAAACAGACTGAGAAACCAGAGTAAAAGTTTCTCCTGCAACCCGTTCCCCTTGTGCTAGATGAACGAACGTCTCTCCACATGCTCAGTTCTGAGAGATAAGTGTGTGTGAAAGCCGTCCTTCACCTAGCTTGTTGGGAACACAAAGTTTCTTTTCAGTTGCAAACTCCACTCCATACATATATATGGGGAGGTACTAGCTCCAACTCGGTTTTACAGTGAAAACTGCAGGAACTTCAAACCGGCACTAGGAAACAGACTGAGAAACCAGAGTAAAAGTTTCTCCTGCAACCCGTTCCCCTTGTGCTAGATGAACGAACGTCTCTCCACATGCTCAGTTCTGAGAGATAAGTGTGTGTGAAAGCCGTCCTTCACCTAGCTTGTTGGGAACACAAAGTTTCTTTTCAGTTGCAAACTCCACTCCATACATATATATGGGGAGGTACTAGCTCCAACCAGGTTTTACAGTGAAAACTGCAGGAAATTCAAACCGGCACTAGGAAACAGACTGAGAAACCAGAGTAAAAGTTTCTCCTGCAACCCATTCCCCTTGTGCTAGATGAACGAACGTCTCTCAACATGCTCAGTTCTGAGAGATAAGTGTGTGTGAAAGCCGTCCTTCACCTAGCTTGTTGGGAACACAAAGTTTCTTTTCAGTTGCAAACTCCACTCCATACATATATATGGGGAGGTACTAGCTCCAACTCGGTTTTACAGTGAAAACTGCAGGAACTTCAAACCGGCACTAGGAAACAGACTGAGAAACCAGAGTAAAAGTTTCTCCTGCAACCCGTTCCCCTTGTGCTAGATGAACGAACTTCTCTCCACATGCTCAGTTCTGAGAGATAAGTGTGTGTGAAAGCCGTCCTTCACCTAGCTTGTTGGGAACACAAAGTTTCTTTTCAGTTGCAAACTCCACTCCATACATATATATGGGGAGGTACTAGCTCCAACTCGGTTTTACAGTGAAAACTGCAGGAACTTCAAACCGGCACTAGGAAACAGACTGAGAAACCAGAGTAAAAGTTTCTCCTGCAACCCGTTCCCATTGTGCTAGATGAACGAACGTCTCTCCACATGCTCAGTTCTGAGAGATATATGTGTGTGAAAGCCGTCCTTCACCTAGCTTGTTGGGAACACAAAGTTTCTTTTCAGTTGCAAACTCCACTCCATACATATATATGGGGAGGTACTAGCTCCAACCAGGTTTTACAGTGAAAACTGCAGGAACTTCAAACCGGCACTAGGAAACAGACTGAGAAACCAGAGTAAAAGTTTCTCCTGCAAACCGTTCCCCTTGTGCTAGATGAACGAACGTCTCTCCACATGCTCAGTTCTGAGAGATAAGTGTGTGTGAAAGCCGTCCTTCACCTAGCTTGTTGGGAACACAAAGTTTCTTTTCAGTTGCAAACTCCACTCCATACATATATATGGGGAGGTACTAGCTCCAACTCGGTTTTACAGTGAAAACTGCAGGAACTTCAAACCGGCACTAGGAAACAGACTGAGAAACCAGAGTAAAAGTTTCTCCTGCAACCCGTTCCCCTTGTGCTAGATGAACGAACGTCTCTCCACATGCTCAGTTCTGAGAGATAAGTGTGTGTGAAAGCCGTCCTTCACCTAGCTTGTTGGGAACACAAAGTTTCTTTTCAGTTGCAAACTCCACTCCATACATATATATGGGGAGGTACTAGCTCCAACTCGGTTTTACAGTGAAAACTGCAGGAACTTCAAACCGGCACTAGGAAACAGACTGAGAAACCAGAGTAAAAGTTTCTCCTGCAACCCGTTCCCTTTCTGCTCGATGAACGAACGTCTCTCCACATGCTCAGTTCTGAGAGATAAGTGTGTGTGAAAGCCGTCCTTCACCTAGCTTGTTGGGAACACAAAGTTTCTTTTCAGTTGCAAACTCCACTCCATACATATATATGGGGAGGTACTAGCTCCAACTCGGTTTTACAGTCAAACTGCAGGAACTTCAAACCGGCACTAGGAAACAGACTGAGAAACCAGAGTAAAAGTTTCTCCTGCAACCCGTTCCCCTTGTGCTAGATGAACGAACGTCTCTCCACATGCTCAGTTCTGAGAGATAAGTGTGTGTGAAAGCCGTCCTTCACCTAGCTTGTTGGGAACACAAAGTTTCTTTTCAGTTGCAAACTCCACTCCATACATATATATGGGGAGGTACTAGCTCCAACTCGGTTTTACAGTGAAAACTGCAGGAACTTCAAACCGGCACTAGGAAACAGACTGAGAAACCAGAGTAAAAGTTTCTCCTGCAACCCGTTCCCCTTGTGCTAAATGAACGAACGTCTCTCCACATGCTCAGTTCTGAGAGATAAGTGTGTGTGAAAGCCGTCCTTCACCTAGCTTGTTGGGAACACAAAGTTTCTTTTCAGTTGCAAACTCCACTCCATACATATATATGGGGAGGTACTAGCTCCAACTCGGTTTTACAGTGAAAACTGCAGGAACTTCAAACCGGCACTAGGAAACAGACTGAGAAACCAGAGTAAAAGTTTCTCCTGTAACCCGTTCCCTTTCTGCTCGATGAACGATCGTCTCTCCACATGCTCAGTTCTGAGAGATAAGTGTGTGTGAAAGCCGTCCTTCACCTAGCTTGTTGGGAACACAAAGTTTCTTTTCAGTTGCAAACTCCACTCCATACATATATATGGGGAGGTACTAGCTCCAACCAGGTTTTACAGTGAAAACTGCAGGAACTTCAAACCGGCACTAGGAAACAGACTGAGAAACCAGAGTAAAAGTTTCTCCTGCAACCCGTTCCCCTTGTGCTAGATGAACGAACGTCTCTCCACATGCTCAGTTCTGAGAGATAAGTGTGTGTGAAAGCCGTCCTTCACCTAGCTTGTTGGGAACACAAAGTTTCTTTTCAGTTGCAAACTCCACTCCATACATATATATGGGGAGGTACTAGCTCCAACTCGGTTTTACAGTGAAAACTGCAGGAACTTCAAACCGGCACTAGGAAACAGACTGAGAAACCAGAGTAAAAGTTTCTCCTGCAACCCGTTCCCTTTCTGCTCGATGAACGAACGTCTCTCCACATGCTCAGTTCTGAGATATAAGTGTGTGTGAAAGCCGTCCTTCACCTAGCTTGTTGGGAACACAAAGTTTCTTTTCAGTTGCAAACTCCACTCCATACATATATATGGGGAGGTACTAGCTCCAACTCGGTTTTACAGTGAAAACTGCAGGAACTTCAAACCGGCACTAGGAAACAGACTGAGAAACCAGAGTAAAAGTTTCTCCTGCAACCCGTTCCCCTTGTGCTAGATGAACGAACGTCTCTCCACATGCTCAGTTCTGAGAGATAAGTGTGTGTGAAAGCCGTCCTTCACCTAGCTTGTTGGGAACACAAAGTTTCTTTTCAGTTGCAAACTCCACTCCATACATATATATGGGGAGGTACTAGCTCCAACTCGGTTTTACAGTGAAAACTGCAGGAACTTCAAACCGGCACTAGGAAAAAGACTGAGAAACCAGAGTAAAAGTTTCTCCTGCAACCCGTTCCCCTTGTGCTAAATGAACGAACGTCTCTCCACATGCTCAGTTCTGAGAGATAAGTGTGTGTGAAAGCCGTCCTTCACCTAGCTTGTTGGGAACACAAAGTTTCTTTTCAGTTGCAAACTCCACTCCATACATATATATGGGGAGGTACTAGCTCCAACTCGGTTTTACAGTGAAAACTGCAGGAACTTCAAACCGGCACTAGGAAACAGACTGAGAAACCAGAGTAAAAGTTTCTCCTGCAACCCGTTCCCTTTCTGCTCGATGAACGAACGTCTCTCCACATGCTCAGTTCTGAGAGATAAGTGTGTGTGAAAGCCGTCCTTCACCTAGCTTGTTGGGAACACAAAGTTTCTTTTCAGTTGCAAACTCCACTCCATACATATATATGGGGAGGTACTAGCTCCAACTCGGTTTTACAGTGAAAACTGCAGGAACTTCAAACCGGCACTAGGAAACAGACTGAGAAACCAGAGTAAAAGTTTCTCCTGTAACCCGTTCCCTTTCTGCTCGATGAACGATCGTCTCTCCACATGCTCAGTTCTGAGAGATAAGTGTGTGTGAAAGCCGTCCTTCACCTAGCTTGTTGGGAACACAAAGTTTCTTTTCAGTTGCAAACTCCACTCCATACATATATATGGGGAGGTACTAGCTCCAACCAGGTTTTACAGTGAAAACTGCAGGAACTTCAAACCGGCACTAGGAAACAGACTGAGAAACCAGAGTAAAAGTTTCTCCTGCAACCCGTTCCCCTTGTGCTAGATGAACGAACGTCTCTCCACATGCTCAGTTCTGAGAGATAAGTGTGTGTGAAAGCCGTCCTTCACCTAGCTTGTTGGGAACACAAAGTTTCTTTTCAGTTGCAAACTCCACTCCATACATATATATGGGGAGGTACTAGCTCCAACTCGGTTTTACAGTGAAAACTGCAGGAACTTCAAACCGGCACTAGGAAACAGACTGAGAAACCAGAGTAAAAGTTTCTCCTGCAACCCGTTCCCTTTCTGCTCGATGAACGAACGTCTCTCCACATGCTCAGTTCTGAGAGATAAGTGTGTGTGAAAGCCGTCCTTCACCTAGCTTGTTGGGAACACAAAGTTTCTTTTCAGTTGCAAACTCCACTCCATACATATATATGGGGAGGTACTAGCTCCAACTCGGTTTTACAGTGAAAACTGCAGGAACTTCAAACCGGCACTAGGAAACAGACTGAGAAACCAGAGTAAAAGTTTCTCCTGCAACCCGTTCCCCTTGTGCTAGATGAACGAACGTCTCTCCACATGCTCAGTTCTGAGAGATAAGTGTGTGTGAAAGCCGTCCTTCACCTAGCTTGTTGGGAACACAAAGTTTCTTTTCAGTTGCAAACTCCACTCCATACATATATATGGGGAGGTACTAGCTCCAACTCGGTTTTACAGTGAAAACTGCAGGAACTTCAAACCGGCACTAGGAAACAGACTGAGAAACCAGAGTAAAAGTTTCTCCTGCAACCCGTTCCCCTTGTGCTAAATGAACGAACGTCTCTCCACATGCTCAGTTCTGTGAGATAAGTGTGTGTGAAAGCCGTCCTTCACCTAGCTTGTTGGGAACACAAAGTTTCTTTTCAGTTGCAAACTCCACTCCATACATATATATGGGGAGGTACTAGCTCCAACTCGGTTTTACAGTGAAAACTGCAGGAACTTCAAACCGGCACTAGGAAACAGACTGAGAAACCAGAGTAAAAGTTTCTCCTGCAACCCGTTCCCTTTCTGCTCGATGAACGAACGTCTCTCCACATGCTCAGTTCTGAGAGATAAGTGTGTGTGAAAGCCGTCCTTCACCTAGCTTGTTGGGAACACAAAGTTTCTTTTCAGTTGCAAACTCCACTCCATACATCTATATGGGGAGGTACTAGCTCCAACCAGGTTTTACAGTGAAAACTGCAGGAACTTCAAACCGGCACTAGGAAACAGACTGAGAAACCAGAGTAAAAGTTTCTCCTGCAACCCGTTCCCCTTGTGCTACATGAACGAACGTCTCTCCACATGCTCAGTTCTGAGAGATAAGTGTGTGTGAAAGCCGTCCTTCACCTAGCTTGTTGGGAACACAAAGTTTCTTTTCAGTTGCAATCTCCACTCCATACATATATATGGGGAGGTACTAGCTCCAACTCGGTTTTACAGTGAAAACTGCAGGAACTTCAAACCGGCACTAGGAAACAGACTGAGAAACCAGAGTAAAAGTTTCTCCTGCAACCCGTTCCCCTTGTGCTAGATGAACGAACGTCTCTCCACATGCTCAGTTCTGAGAGATAAGTGTGTGTGAAAGCCGTCCTTCACCTAGCTTGTTGGGAACACAAAGTTTCTTTTCAGTTGCAAACTCCACTCCATACATATATATGGGGAGGTACTAGCTCCAACTCGGTTTTACAGTGAAAACTGCAGGAAATTCAAACCGGCACTAGGAAACAGACTGAGAAACCAGAGTAAAAGTTTCTCCTGCAACCCATTCCCCTTGTGCTAGATGAACGAACGTCTCTCCACATGCTCAGTTCTGAGAGATAAGTGTGTGTGAAAGCCGTCCTTCACCTAGCTTGTTGGGAACACAAAGTTTCTTTTCAGTTGCAAACTCCACTCCATACATATATATGGGGAGGTACTAGCTCCAACTCGGTTTTACAGTGAAAACTGCAGGAACTTCAAACCGGCACTAGGAAACAGACTGAGAAACCAGAGTAAAAGTTTCTCCTGCAACCCGTTCCCTTACGTCTCTCCACATGCTCAGTTCTGAGAGATAAGTGTGTGTGAAAGCCGTCCTTCACCTAGCTTGTTGGGAACACAAAGTTTCTTTTCAGTTGCAAACTCCACTCCATACATATATATGGGGAGGTACTAGCTCCAACTCGGTTTTACAGTGAAAACTGCAGGAACTTCAAACCGGCACTAGGAAACAGACTGAGAAACCAGAGTAAAAGTTTCTCCTGCAACCCGTTCCCCTTGTGCTAGATGAACGAACGTCTCTCCACATGCTCAGTTCTGAGAGATAAGTGTGTGTGAAAGCCGTCCTTCACCTAGCTTGTTGGGAACACAAAGTTTCTTTTCAGTTGCAAACTCCACTCCATACATATATATGGGGAGGTACTAGCTCCAACTCGGTTTTAAAGTGAAAACTGCAGGAACTTCAAACCGGCACTAGGAAACAGACTGAGAAACCAGAGTAAAAGTTTCTCCTGCAACCCGTTCCCTTTCTGCTCGATGAACGAACGTCTCTCCACATGCTCAGTTCTGAGAGATAAGTGTGTGTGAAAGCCGTCCTTCACCTAGCTTGTTGGGAACACAAAGTTTCTTTTCAGTTGCAAACTCCACTCCATACATCTATATGGGGAGGTACTAGCTCCAACCAGGTTTTACAGTGAAAACTGCAGGAACTTCAAACCGGCACTAGGAAACAGACTGAGAAACCAGAGTAAAAGTTTCTCCTGCAACCCGTTCCCCTTGTGCTAAATGAACGAACGTCTCTCCACATGCTCAGTTCTGAGAGATAAGTGTGTGTGAAAGCCGTCCTTCACCTAGCTTGTTGGGAACACAAAGTTTCTTTTCAGTTGCAAACTCCACTCCATACATATATATGGGGAGGTACTAGCTCCAACTCGGTTTTACAGTGAAAACTGCAGGAACTTCAAACCGGCACTAGGAAACAGACTGAGAAACCAGAGTAAAAGTTTCTCCTGCAACCCGTTCCCTTTCTGCTCGATGAACGAACGTCTCTCCACATGCTCAGTTCTGAGAGATAAGTGTGTGTGAAAGCCGTCCTTCACCTAGCTTGTTGGGAACACAAAGTTTCTTTTCAGTTGCAAACTCCACTCCATACATATATATGGGGAGGTACTAGCTCCAACTCGGTTTTACAGTGAAAACTGCAGGAACTTCAAACCGGCACTAGGAAACAGACTGAGAAACCAGAGTAAAAGTTTCTCCTGTAACCCGTTCCCTTTCTGCTCGATGAACGATCGTCTCTCCACATGCTCAGTTCTGAGAGATAAGTGTGTGTGAAAGCCGTCCTTCACCTAGCTTGTTGGGAACACAAAGTTTCTTTTCAGTTGCAAACTCCACTCCATACATATATATGGGGAGGTACTAGCTCCAACCAGGTTTTACAGTGAAAACTGCAGGAACTTCAAACCGGCACTAGGAAACAGACTGAGAAACCAGAGTAAAAGTTTCTCCTGCAACCCGTTCCCCTTGTGCTAGATGAACGAACGTCTCTCCACATGCTCAGTTCTGAGAGATAAGTGTGTGTGAAAGCCGTCCTTCACCTAGCTTGTTGGGAACACAAAGTTTCTTTTCAGTTGCAAACTCCACTCCATACATATATATGGGGAGGTACTAGCTCCAACTCGGTTTTACAGTGAAAACTGCAGGAACTTCAAACCGGCACTAGGAAACAGACTGAGAAACCAGAGTAAAAGTTTCTCCTGCAACCCGTTCCCTTTCTGCTCGATGAACGAACGTCTCTCCACATGCTCAGTTCTGAGAGATAAGTGTGTGTGAAAGCCGTCCTTCACCTAGCTTGTTGGGAACACAAAGTTTCTTTTCAGTTGCAAACTCCACTCCATACATATATATGGGGAGGTACTAGCTCCAACTCGGTTTTACAGTGAAAACTGCAGGAACTTCAAACCGGCACTAGGAAACAGACTGAGAAACCAGAGTAAAAGTTTCTCCTGTAACCCGTTCCCTTTCTGCTCGATGAACGATCGTCTCTCCACATGCTCAGTTCTGAGAGATAAGTGTGTGTGAAAGCCGTCCTTCACCTAGCTTGTTGGGAACACAAAGTTTCTTTTCAGTTGCAAACTCCACTCCATACATATATATGGGGAGGTACTAGCTCCAACCAGGTTTTACAGTGAAAACTGCAGGAACTTCAAACCGGCACTAGGAAACAGACTGAGAAACCAGAGTAAAAGTTTCTCCTGCAACCCGTTCCCCTTGTGCTAGATGAACGAACGTCTCTCCACATGCTCAGTTCTGAGAGATAAGTGTGTGTGAAAGCCGTCCTTCACCTAGCTTGTTGGGAACACAAAGTTTCTTTTCAGTTGCAAACTCCACTCCATACATATATATGGGGAGGTACTAGCTCCAACTCGGTTTTACAGTGAAAACTGCAGGAACTTCAAACCGGCACTAGGAAACAGACTGAGAAACCAGAGTAAAAGTTTCTCCTGCAACCCGTTCCCTTTCTGCTCGATGAACGAACGTCTCTCCACATGCTCAGTTCTGAGAGATAAGTGTGTGTGAAAGCCGTCCTTCACCTAGCTTGTTGGGAACACAAAGTTTCTTTTCAGTTGCAAACTCCACTCCATACATATATATGGGGAGGTACTAGCTCCAACTCGGTTTTACAGTGAAAACTGCAGGAACTTCAAACCGGCACTAGGAAACAGACTGAGAAACCAGAGTAAAAGTTTCTCCTGCAACCCGTTCCCCTTGTGCTAGATGAACGAACGTCTCTCCACATGCTCAGTTCTGAGAGATAAGTGTGTGTGAAAGCCGTCCTTCACCTAGCTTGTTGGGAACACAAAGTTTCTTTTCAGTTGCAAACTCCACTCCATACATATATATGGGGAGGTACTAGCTCCAACTCGGTTTTACAGTGAAAACTGCAGGAACTTCAAACCGGCACTAGGAAACAGACTGAGAAACCAGAGTAAAAGTTTCTCCTGCAACCCGTTCCCCTTGTGCTAAATGAACGAACGTCTCTCCACATGCTCAGTTCTGTGAGATAAGTGTGTGTGAAAGCCGTCCTTCACCTAGCTTGTTGGGAACACAAAGTTTCTTTTCAGTTGCAAACTCCACTCCATACATATATATGGGGAGGTACTAGCTCCAACTCGGTTTTACAGTGAAAACTGCAGGAACTTCAAACCGGCACTAGGAAACAGACTGAGAAACCAGAGTAAAAGTTTCTCCTGCAACCCGTTCCCTTTCTGCTCGATGAACGAACGTCTCTCCACATGCTCAGTTCTGAGAGATAAGTGTGTGTGAAAGCCGTCCTTCACCTAGCTTGTTGGGAACACAAAGTTTCTTTTCAGTTGCAAACTCCACTCCATACATCTATATGGGGAGGTACTAGCTCCAACCAGGTTTTACAGTGAAAACTGCAGGAACTTCAAACCGGCACTAGGAAACAGACTGAGAAACCAGAGTAAAAGTTTCTCCTGCAACCCGTTCCCCTTGTGCTACATGAACGAACGTCTCTCCACATGCTCAGTTCTGAGAGATAAGTGTGTGTGAAAGCCGTCCTTCACCTAGCTTGTTGGGAACACAAAGTTTCTTTTCAGTTGCAATCTCCACTCCATACATATATATGGGGAGGTACTAGCTCCAACTCGGTTTTACAGTGAAAACTGCAGGAACTTCAAACCGGCACTAGGAAACAGACTGAGAAACCAGAGTAAAAGTTTCTCCTGCAACCCGTTCCCCTTGTGCTAGATGAACGAACGTCTCTCCACATGCTCAGTTCTGAGAGATAAGTGTGTGTGAAAGCCGTCCTTCACCTAGCTTGTTGGGAACACAAAGTTTCTTTTCAGTTGCAAACTCCACTCCATACATATATATGGGGAGGTACTAGCTCCAACTCGGTTTTACAGTGAAAACTGCAGGAAATTCAAACCGGCACTAGGAAACAGACTGAGAAACCAGAGTAAAAGTTTCTCCTGCAACCCATTCCCCTTGTGCTAGATGAACGAACGTCTCTCCACATGCTCAGTTCTGAGAGATAAGTGTGTGTGAAAGCCGTCCTTCACCTAGCTTGTTGGGAACACAAAGTTTCTTTTCAGTTGCAAACTCCACTCCATACATATATATGGGGAGGTACTAGCTCCAACTCGGTTTTACAGTGAAAACTGCAGGAACTTCAAACCGGCACTAGGAAACAGACTGAGAAACCAGAGTAAAAGTTTCTCCTGCAACCCGTTCCCTTACGTCTCTCCACATGCTCAGTTCTGAGAGATAAGTGTGTGTGAAAGCCGTCCTTCACCTAGCTTGTTGGGAACACAAAGTTTCTTTTCAGTTGCAAACTCCACTCCATACATATATATGGGGAGGTACTAGCTCCAACTCGGTTTTACAGTGAAAACTGCAGGAACTTCAAACCGGCACTAGGAAACAGACTGAGAAACCAGAGTAAAAGTTTCTCCTGCAACCCGTTCCCCTTGTGCTAGATGAACGAACGTCTCTCCACATGCTCAGTTCTGAGAGATAAGTGTGTGTGAAAGCCGTCCTTCACCTAGCTTGTTGGGAACACAAAGTTTCTTTTCAGTTGCAAACTCCACTCCATACATATATATGGGGAGGTACTAGCTCCAACTCGGTTTTAAAGTGAAAACTGCAGGAACTTCAAACCGGCACTAGGAAACAGACTGAGAAACCAGAGTAAAAGTTTCTCCTGCAACCCGTTCCCTTTCTGCTCGATGAACGAACGTCTCTCCACATGCTCAGTTCTGAGAGATAAGTGTGTGTGAAAGCCGTCCTTCACCTAGCTTGTTGGGAACACAAAGTTTCTTTTCAGTTGCAAACTCCACTCCATACATCTATATGGGGAGGTACTAGCTCCAACCAGGTTTTACAGTGAAAACTGCAGGAACTTCAAACCGGCACTAGGAAACAGACTGAGAAACCAGAGTAAAAGTTTCTCCTGCAACCCGTTCCCCTTGTGCTAAATGAACGAACGTCTCTCCACATGCTCAGTTCTGAGAGATAAGTGTGTGTGAAAGCCGTCCTTCACCTAGCTTGTTGGGAACACAAAGTTTCTTTTCAGTTGCAAACTCCACTCCATACATATATATGGGGAGGTACTAGCTCCAACTCGGTTTTACAGTGAAAACTGCAGGAACTTCAAACCGGCACTAGGAAACAGACTGAGAAACCAGAGTAAAAGTTTCTCCTGCAACCCGTTCCCTTTCTGCTCGATGAACGAACGTCTCTCCACATGCTCAGTTCTGAGAGATAAGTGTGTGTGAAAGCCGTCCTTCACCTAGCTTGTTGGGAACACAAAGTTTCTTTTCAGTTGCAAACTCCACTCCATACATATATATGGGGAGGTACTAGCTCCAACTCGGTTTTACAGTGAAAACTGCAGGAACTTCAAACCGGCACTAGGAAACAGACTGAGAAACCAGAGTAAAAGTTTCTCCTGTAACCCGTTCCCTTTCTGCTCGATGAACGATCGTCTCTCCACATGCTCAGTTCTGAGAGATAAGTGTGTGTGAAAGCCGTCCTTCACCTAGCTTGTTGGGAACACAAAGTTTCTTTTCAGTTGCAAACTCCACTCCATACATATATATGGGGAGGTACTAGCTCCAACCAGGTTTTACAGTGAAAACTGCAGGAACTTCAAACCGGCACTAGGAAACAGACTGAGAAACCAGAGTAAAAGTTTCTCCTGCAACCCGTTCCCCTTGTGCTAGATGAACGAACGTCTCTCCACATGCTCAGTTCTGAGAGATAAGTGTGTGTGAAAGCCGTCCTTCAACTAGCTTGTTGGGAACACAAAGTTTCTTTTCAGTTGCAAACTCCACTCCATACATATATATGGGGAGGTACTAGCTCCAACTCGGTTTTACAGTGAAAACTGCAGGAACTTCAAACCGGCACTAGGAAACAGACTGAGAAACCAGAGTAAAAGTTTCTCCTGCAACCCGTTCCCTTTCTGCTCGATGAACGAACGTCTCTCCACATGCTCAGTTCTGAGAGATAAGTGTGTGTGAAAGCCGTCCTTCACCTAGCTTGTTGGGAACACAAAGTTTCTTTTCAGTTGCAAACTCCACTCCATACATATATATGGGGAGGTACTAGCTCCAACTCGGTTTTACAGTGAAAACTGCAGGAACTTCAAACCGGCACTAGGAAACAGACTGAGAAACCAGAGTAAAAGTTTCTCCTGCAACCCGTTCCCCTTGTGCTAGATGAACGAACGTCTCTCCACATGCTCAGTTCTGAGAGATAAGTGTGTGTGAAAGCCGTCCTTCACCTAGCTTGTTGGGAACACAAAGTTTCTTTTCAGTTGCAAACTCCACTCCATACATATATATGGGGAGGTACTAGCTCCAACTCGGTTTTACAGTGAAAACTGCAGGAACTTCAAACCGGCACTAGGAAACAGACTGAGAAACCAGAGTAAAAGTTTCTCCTGCAACCCGTTCCCCTTGTGCTAAATGAACGAACGTCTCTCCACATGCTCAGTTCTGAGAGATAAGTGTGTGTGAAAGCCGTCCTTCACCTAGCTTGTTGGGAACACAAAGTTTCTTTTCAGTTGCAAACTCCACTCCATACATATATATGGGGAGGTACTAGCTCCAACTCGGTTTTACAGTGAAAACTGCAGGAACTTCAAACCGGCACTAGGAAACAGACTGAGAAACCAGAGTAAAAGTTTCTCCTGCAACCCGTTCCCTTTCTGCTCGATGAACGAACGTCTCTCCACATGCTCAGTTCTGAGAGATAAGTGTGTGTGAAAGCCGTCCTTCACCTAGCTTGTTGGGAACACAAAGTTTCTTTTCAGTTGCAAACTCCACTCCATACATCTATATGGGGAGGTACTAGCTCCAACCAGGTTTTACAGTGAAAACTGCAGGAACTTCAAACCGGCACTAGGAAACAGACTGAGAAACCAGAGTAAAAGTTTCTCCTGCAACCCGTTCCCCTTGTGCTACATGAACGAACGTCTCTCCACATGCTCAGTTCTGAGAGATAAGTGTGTGTGAAAGCCGTCCTTCACCTAGCTTGTTGGGAACACAAAGTTTCTTTTCAGTTGCAATCTCCACTCCATACATATATATGGGGAGGTACTAGCTCCAACTCGGTTTTACAGTGAAAACTGCAGGAACTTCAAACCGGCACTAGGAAACAGACTGAGAAACCAGAGTAAAAGTTTCTCCTGCAACCCGTTCCCCTTGTGCTAGATGAACGAACGTCTCTCCACATGCTCAGTTCTGAGAGATAAGTGTGTGTGAAAGCCGTCCTTCACCTAGCTTGTTGGGAACACAAAGTTTCTTTTCAGTTGCAAACTCCACTCCATACATATATATGGGGAGGTACTAGCTCCAACTCGGTTTTACAGTGAAAACTGCAGGAAATTCAAACCGGCACTAGGAAACAGACTGAGAAACCAGAGTAAAAGTTTCTCCTGCAACCCATTCCCCTTGTGCTAGATGAACGAACGTCTCTCCACATGCTCAGTTCTGAGAGATAAGTGTGTGTGAAAGCCGTCCTTCACCTAGCTTGTTGGGAACACAAAGTTTCTTTTCAGTTGCAAACTCCACTCCATACATATATATGGGGAGGTACTAGCTCCAACTCGGTTTTACAGTGAAAACTGCAGGAACTTCAAACCGGCACTAGGAAACAGACTGAGAAACCAGAGTAAAAGTTTCTCCTGCAACCCGTTCCCTTACGTCTCTCCACATGCTCAGTTCTGAGAGATAAGTGTGTGTGAAAGCCGTCCTTCACCTAGCTTGTTGGGAACACAAAGTTTCTTTTCAGTTGCAAACTCCACTCCATACATATATATGGGGAGGTACTAGCTCCAACTCGGTTTTACAGTGAAAACTGCAGGAACTTCAAACCGGCACTAGGAAACAGACTGAGAAACCAGAGTAAAAGTTTCTCCTGCAACCCGTTCCCCTTGTGCTAGATGAACGAACGTCTCTCCACATGCTCAGTTCTGAGAGATAAGTGTGTGTGAAAGCCGTCCTTCACCTAGCTTGTTGGGAACACAAAGTTTCTTTTCAGTTGCAAACTCCACTCCATACATATATATGGGGAGGTACTAGCTCCAACTCGGTTTTACAGTGAAAACTGCAGGAACTTCAAACCGGCACTAGGAAACAGACTGAGAAACCAGAGTAAAAGTTTCTCCTGCAACCCGTTCCCTTTCTGCTCGATGAACGAACGTCTCTCCACATGCTCAGTTCTGAGAGATAAGTGTGTGTGAAAGCCGTCCTTCACCTAGCTTGTTGGGAACACAAAGTTTCTTTTCAGTTGCAAACTCCACTCCATACATCTATATGGGGAGGTACTAGCTCCAACCAGGTTTTACAGTGAAAACTGCAGGAACTTCAAACCGGCACTAGGAAACAGACTGAGAAACCAGAGTAAAAGTTTCTCCTGCAACCCGTTCCCCTTGTGCTAGATGAACGAACGTCTCTCCACATGCTCAGTTCTGAGAGATAAGTGTGTGTGAAAGCCGTCCTTCACCTAGCTTGTTGGGAACACAAAGTTTCTTTTCAGTTGCAAACTCCACTCCATACATATATATGGGGAGGTACTAGCTCCAACTCGGTTTTACAGTGAAAACTGCAGGAACTTCAAACCGGCACTAGGAAACAGACTGAGAAACCAGAGTAAAAGTTTCTCCTGCAACCCGTTCCCCTTGTGCTAGATGAACGAACGTCTCTCCACATGCTCAGTTCTGAGAGATAAGTGTGTGTGAAAGCCGTCCTTCACCTAGCTTGTTGGGAACACAAAGTTTCTTTTCAGTTGCAAACTCCACTCCATACATATATATGGGGAGGTACTAGCTCCAACCAGGTTTTACAGTGAAAACTGCAGGAACTTCAAACCGGCACTAGGAAACAGACTGAGAAACCAGAGTAAAAGTTTCTCCTGCAACCCATTCCCCTTGTGCTAGATGAACGAACGTCTCTCCACATGCTCAGTTCTGAGAGATAAGTGTGTGTGAAAGCCGTCCTTCACCTAGCTTGTTGGGAACACAAAGTTTCTTTTCAGTTGCAAACTCCACTCCATACATATATATGGGGAGGTACTAGCTCCAACTCGGTTTTACAGTGAAAACTGCAGGAACTTCAAACCGGCACTAGGAAACAGACTGAGAAACCAGAGTAAAAGTTTCTCCTGCAACCCGTTCCCTTTCTGCTCGATGAACGAACGTCTCTCCACATGCTCAGTTCTGAGAGATAAGTGTGTGTGAAAGCCGTCCTTCACCTAGCTTGTTGGGAACACAAAGTTTCTTTTCAGTTGCAAACTCCACTCCATACATCTATATGGGGAGGTACTAGCTCCAACCAGGTTTTACAGTGAAAACTGCAGGAACTTCAAACCGGCACTAGGAAACAGACTGAGAAACCAGAGTAAAAGTTTCTCCTGCAACCCGTTCCCCTTGTGCTAGATGAACGAACGTCTCTCCACATGCTCAGTTCTGAGAGATAAGTGTGTGTGAAAGCCGTCCTTCACCTAGCTTGTTGGGAACACAAAGTTTCTTTTCAGTTGCAAACACCACTCCATACATATATATGGGGAGGTACTAGCTCCAACTCGGTTTTACAGTGAAAACTGCAGGAACTTCAAACCGGCACTAGGAAACAGACTGAGAAACCAGAGTAAAAGTTTCTCCTGCAACCCGTTCCCCTTGTGCTAGATGAACGAACGTCTCTCCACATGCTCAGTTCTGAGAGATAAGTGTGTGTGAAAGCCGTCCTTCACCTAGCTTGTTGGGAACACAAAGTTTCTTTTCAGTTGCAAACTCCACTCCATACATATATATGGGGAGGTACTAGCTCCAACCAGGTTTTACAGTGAAAACTGCAGGAACTTCAAACCGGCACTAGGAAACAGACTGAGAAACCAGAGTAAAAGTTTCTCCTGCAACCCATTCCCCTTGTGCTAGATGAACGAACGTCTCTCCACATGCTCAGTTCTGAGAGATAAGTGTGTGTGAAAGCCGTCCTTCACCTAGCTTGTTGGGAACACAAAGTTTCTTTTCAGTTACAAACTCCACTCCATACATATATATGGGGAGGTACTAGCTCCAACTCGGTTTTACAGTGAAAACTGCAGGAACTTCAAACCGGCACTAGGAAACAGACTGAGAAACCAGAGTAAAAGTTTCTCCTGCAACCCGTTCCCCTTGTGCTAGATGAACGAACTTCTCTCCACATGCTCACTTCTGAGAGATAAGTGTGTGTGAAAGCCGTCCTTCACCTAGCTTGTTGGGAACACAAAGTTTCTTTTCAGTTGCAAACTCCACTCCATACATATATATGGGGAGGTACTAGCTCCAACTCGGTTTTACAGTGAAAACTGCAGGAACTTCAAACCGGCACTAGGAAACAGACTGAGAAACCAGAGTAAAAGTTTCTCCTGCATCCCGTTCCCCTTGTGCTAGATGAACGAACGTCTCTCCACATGCTCAGTTCTGAGAGATAAGTGTGTGTGAAAGCCGTCCTTCACCTAGCTTGTTGGGAACACAAAGTTTCTTTTCAGTTGCAAACTCCACTCCATACATATATATGGGGAGGTACTAGCTCCAACTCGGTTTTACAGTGAAAACTGCAGGAACTTCAAACCGGCACTAGGAAACAGACTGAGAAACCAGAGTAAAAGGTTCTCCTGCAACCCGTTCCCTTACGTCTCTCCACATGCTCAGTTCTGAGAGATAAGTGTGTGTGAAAGCCGTCCTTCACCTAGCTTGTTGGGAACACAAATTTTCTTTTCAGTTGCAAACTCCACTCCATACATATATATGGCGAGGTACTAGCTCCAACTCGGTTTTACAGTGAAAACTGCAGGAACTTCAAACCGGCACTAGGAAACAGACTGAGAAACCAGAGTAAAAGTTTCTCCTGCAACCCGTTCCCCTTGTGCTAGATGAACGAACGTCTCTCCACATGCTCAGTTCTGAGAGATAAGTGTGTGTGAAAGCCGTCCTTCACCTAGCTTGTTGGGAACACAAAGTTTCTTTTCAGTTGCAAACTCCACTCCATACATATATATGGGGAGGTACTAGCTCCAACTCGGTTTTACAGTGAAAACTGCAGGAACTTCAAACCGGCACTAGGAAACAGACTGAGAAACCAGAGTAAAAGTTTCTCCTGCAACCCGTTCCCTTTCTGCTCGATGAACGAACGTCTCTCCACATGCTCAGTTCTGAGAGATAAGTGTGTGTGAAAGCCGTCCTTCACCTAGCTTGTTGGGAACACAAAGTTTCTTTTCAGTTGCAAACTCCACTCCATATATCTATATGGGGAGGTACTAGCTCCAACCAGGATTTACAGTGAAAACTGCAGGAACTTCAAACCGGCACTAGGAAACAGACTGAGAAACCAGAGTAAAAGTTTCTCCTGCAACCCGTTCCCCTTGTGCTAGATGAACGAACGTCTCTCCACATGCTCACTTCTGAGAGATAAGTGTGTGTGAAAGCCGTCCTTCACCTAGCTTGTTGGGAACACAAAGTTTCTTTTCAGTTGCAAACTCCACTCCATACATATATATGGGGAGGTACTAGCTCCAACTCGGTTTTACAGTGAAAACTGCAGGAACTTCAAACCGGCACTAGGAAACAGACTGAGAAACCAGAGTAAAAGTTTCTCCTGCAACCCGTTCCCCTTGTGCTAGATGAACGAACGTCTCTCCACATGCTCAGTTCTGAGAGATAAGTGTGTGTGAAAGCCGTCCTTCACCTAGCTTGTTGGGAACACAAAGTTTCTTTTCAGTTGCAAACTCCACTCCATACATATATATGGGGAGGTACTAGCTCCAACCAGGTTTTACAGTGAAAACTGCAGGAACTTCAAACCGGCACTAGGAAACAGACTGAGAAACCAGAGTAAAAGTTTCTCCTGCAACCCGTTCCCCTTGTGCTAGATGAACGAACGTCTCTCCACATGCTCAGTTCTGAGAGATAAGTGTGTGTGAAAGCCGTCCTTCACCTAGCTTGTTGGGAACACAAAGTTTCTTTTCAGTTGCAAACTCCACTCCATACATATATATGGGGAGGTACTAGCTCCAACTCGGTTTTACAGTGAAAACTGCAGGAACTTCAAACCGGCACTAGGAAACAGACTGAGAAACCAGAGTAAAAGTTTCTCCTGCAACCCGTTCCCCTTGTGCTAGATGAACGAACTTCTCTCCACATGCTCAGTTCTGAGAGATAAGTGTGTGTGAAAGCCGTCCTTCACCTAGCTTGTTGGGAACACAAAGTTTCTTTTCAGTTGCAAACTCCACTCCATACATATATATGGGGAGGTACTAGCTCCAACTCGGTTTTACAGTGAAAACTGCAGGAACTTCAAACCGGCACTAGGAAACAGACTGAGAAACCAGAGTAAAAGTTTCTCCTGCAACCCGTTCCCCTTGTGCTAGATGAACGAACGTCTCTCCACATGCTCAGTTCTGAGAGATAAGTGTGTGTGAAAGCCGTCCTTCACCTAGCTTGTTGGGAACACAAAGTTTCTTTTCAGTTGCAAACTCCACTCCATACATATATATGGGGAGGTACTAGCTCCAACTCGGTTTTACAGTGAAAACTGCAGGAACTTCAAACCGGCACTAGGAAACAGACTGAGAAACCAGAGTAAAAGTTTCTCCTGCAACCCGTTCCCTTTCTGCTCGATGAACGAACGTCTCTCCACATGCTCAGTTCTGAGAGATAAGTGTGTGTGAAAGCCGTCCTTCACCTAGCTTGTTGGGAACACAAAGTTTCTTTTCAGTTGCAAACTCCACTCCATACATCTATAAGGGGAGGTACTAGCTCCAAGCAGGTTTTACAGTGAAAACTGCAGGAACTTCAAACCGGCACTAGGAAACAGACTGAGAAACCAGAGTAAAAGTTTCTCCTGCAACCCGTTCCCCTTGTGCTAGATGAACGAACGTCTCTCCACATGCTCAGTTCTGAGAGATAAGTGTGTGTGAAAGCCGTCCTTCACCTAGCTTGTTGGGAACACAAAGTTTCTTTTCCGTTGCAAACTCCACTCCATACAACTATATGGGGAGGTACTAGCTCCAAATCGGTTTTACAGTGAAAACTGCAGGAACATCAAACCGGCACTAGGAAACAGACTGAGAAACCAGAGTAAAAGTTTCTCCTGCAACCCGTTCCCCTTGTGCTAGATGAACGAACGTCTCTCCACATGCTCAGTTCTGAGAGATAAGTGTGTATGAAAGCCGTACTTCACCTAGCTTGTTGGGAACACAAAGTTTCTTTTCAGTTGCAAACTCCACTCCATACATATATATGGGGAGGTACTAGCTCCAACTCGGTTTTACAGTGAAAACTGCAGGAACTTCAAACCGGCACTAGGAAACAGACTGAGAAACCAGAGTAAAAGTTTCTCCTGCAACCCGTTCCCCTTGTGCTAGATGAACGAACGTCTCTCCACATGCTCAGTTCTGAGAGATAAGTGTGTGTGAAAGCCGTCCTTCACCTAGCTTGTTGGGAACACAAAGTTTCTTTTCAGTTGCAAACTCCACTCCATACATATATATGGGGAGGTACTAGCTCCAACACGGTTTTACAGTGAAAACTGCAGGAACTTCAAACCGGCACTAGGAAACAGACTGAGAAACCAGAGTAAAAGTTTCTCCTGCAACCCGTTCCCCTTGTGCTAGATGAACGAACGTCTCTCCACATGCTCAGTTCTGAGAGATCAGTGTGTGTGAAAGCCGTCCTTCACCTAGCTTGTTGGGAACACAAAGTTTCTTTTCAGTTGCAAACTCCACTCCATACATCTATAAGGGGAGGTACTAGCTCCAAGCAGGTTTTACAGTGAAAACTGCAGGAACTTCAAACCGGCACTAGGAAACAGACTGAGAAACCAGAGTAAAAGTTTCTCCTGCAACCCGTTCCCATTGTGCTAGATGAACGAACGTCTCACCACATGCTCAGTTCTGAGAGATAAGTGTGTGTGAAAGCCGTCCTTCACCTAGCTTGTTGGGAACACAAAGTTTCTTTTCCGTTGCAAACTCCACTCCATACATCTATATGGGGAGGTACTAGCTCCAAATCGGTTTTACAGTGAAAACTGCAGGAACATCAAACCGGCACTAGGAAACAGACTGAGAAACCAGAGTAAAAGTTTCTCCTGCAACCCGTTCCCCTTGTGCTAGATGAACGAACGTCTCTCCACATGCTCAGTTCTGAGAGATAAGTGTGTGTGAAAGCCGTCCTTCACCTAGCTTGTTGGGAACACAAAGTTTCTTTTCAGTTGCAAACTCCACTCCATACATATATATGGGGAGGTACTAGCTCCAACTCGGTTTTACAGTGAAAACTGCAGGAACTTCAAACCGGCACTAGGAAACAGACTGAGAAACCAGAGTAAAAGTTTCTCCTGCAACCCGTTCCCATTGTGCTAGATGAACGAACGTCTCTCCACATGCTCAGTTCTGAGAGATAAGTGTGTGTGAAAGCCGTCCTTCACCTAGCTTGTTGGGAACACAAAGTTTCTTTTCCGTTGCAAACTCCACTCCATACATCTATATGGGGAGGTACTAGCTCCAAATCGGTTTTACAGTGAAAACTGCAGGAACATCAAACCGGCACTAGGAAACAGACTGAGAAACCAGAGTAAAAGTTTCTCCTGCAACCCGTTCCCCTTGTGCTAGATGAACGAACGTCTCTCCACATGCTCAGTTCTGAGAGATAAGTGTGTATGAAAGCCGTATTTCACCTAGCTTGTTGGGAACACAAA
This sequence comes from Camelus dromedarius, assembly GCF_036321535.1. Lineage (NCBI taxonomy): Eukaryota > Metazoa > Chordata > Mammalia > Artiodactyla > Camelidae > Camelus > Camelus dromedarius. The sequence continues at coordinate 28,066 of NW_026989802.1, forward strand.
GTTTCTTTTCAGTTGCAAACTCCACTCCATACATATATATGGGGAGGTACTAGCTCCAACTCGGTTTTACAGTGAAAACTGCAGGAACTTCAAACCGGCACTAGGAAACAGACTGAGAAACCAGAGTAAAAGTTTCTCCTGCAACCCGTTCCCCTTGTGCTAGATGAACGAACGTCTCTCCACATGCTCAGTTCTGAGAGATAAGTGTGTGTGAAAGCCGTCCTTCACCTAGCTTGTTGGGAACACAAAGTTTCTTTTCCGTTGCAAACTCCACTCCATACATCTATATGGGGAGGTACTAGCTCCAAATCGGTTTTACAGTGAAAACTGCAGGAACTTCAAACCGGCACTAGGAAACAGACTGAGAAACCAGAGTAAAAGTTTCTCCTGCAACCCGTTCCCCTTGTGCTACATGAACGAACGTCTCTCCACATGCTCAGTTCTGAGAGATAAGTGTGTGTGAAAGCCGTCCTTCACCTAGCTTGTTGGGAACACAAAGTTTCTTTTCAGTTGCAAACTCCACTCCATACATATATATGGGGAGGTACTAGCTCCAACTCGGTTTTACAGTGAAAACTGCAGGAACTTCAAACCGGCACTAGGAAACAGACTGAGAAACCAGAGTAAAAGTTTCTCCTGCAACCCGTTCCCATTGTGCTAGATGAACGAACGTCTCTCCACATGCTCAGTTCTGAGAGATAAGTGTGTGTGAAAGCCGTCCTTCACCTAGCTTGTTGGGAACACAAAGTTTCTTTTCAGTTGCAAACTCCACTCCATACATATATATGGGGAGGTACTAGCTCCAACCAGGTTTTACAGTGAAAACTGCAGGAACTTCAAACCGGCACTAGGAAACAGACTGAGAAACCAGAGTAAAAGTTTCTCCTGCAACCCGTTCCCCTTGTGCTAGATGAACGAACGTCTCTCCACATGCTCAGTTCTGAGAGATCAGTGTGTGTGAAAGCCGTCCTTCACCTAGCTTGTTGGGAACACAAAGTTTCTTTTCAGTTGCAAACTCCACTCCATACATATATATGGGGAGGTACTAGCTCCAACTCGGTTTTACAGTGAAAACTGCAGGAACTTCAAACCGGCACTAGGAAACAGACTGAGAAACCAGAGTAAAAGTTTCTCCTGCAACCCGTTCCCTTTCTGCTGGATGAACGAACGTCTCTCCACATGCTCAGTTCTGAGAGATAAGTGTGTGTGAAAGCCGTCCTTCACCTAGCTTGTTGGGAACACAAAGTTTCTTTTCAGTTGCAAACTCCACTCCATACATCTATAAGGGGAGGTACTAGCTCCAAGCAGGTTTTACAGTGAAAACTGCAGGAACTTCAAACCGGCACTAGGAAACAGACTGAGAAACCAGAGTAAAAGTTTCTCCTGCAACCCGTTCCCCTTGTGCTACATGAACGAACGTCTCACCACATGCTCAGTTCTGAGAGATAAGTGTGTGTGAAAGCCGTCCTTCACCTAGCTTGTTGGGAACACAAAGTTTCTTTTCCGTTGCAAACTCCACTCCATACATCTATATGGGGAGGTACTAGCTCCAAATCGGTTTTACAGTGAAAACTGCAGGAACATCAAACCGGCACTAGGAAACAGACTGAGAAACCAGAGTAAAAGTTTCTCCTGCAACCCGTTCCCCTTGTGCTAGATGAACGAACGTCTCTCCACATGCTCAGTTCTGAGAGATAAGTGTGTATGAAAGCCGTACTTCACCTAGCTTGTTGGGAACACAAAGTTTCTTTTCAGTTGCAAACTCCACTCCATACATATATATGGGGAGGTACTAGCTCCAACTCGGTTTTACAGTGAAAACTGCAGGAACTTCAAACCGGCACTAGGAAACAGACTGAGAAACCAGAGTAAAAGTTTCTCCTGCAACCCGTTCCCCTTGTGCTAGATGAACGAACGTCTCTCCACATGCTCAGTTCTGAGAGATAAGTGTGTGTGAAAGCCGTACTTCACCTAGCTTGTTGGGAACACAAAGTTTCTTTTCAGTTGCAAACTCCACTCCATACATATATATGGGGAGGTACTAGCTCCAACTCGGTTTTACAGTGAAAACTGCAGGAACTTCAAACCGGCACTAGGAAACAGACTGAGAAACCAGAGTAAAAGTTTCTCCTGCAACCCGTTCCCCTTGTGCTAGATGAACGAACGTCTCTCCACATGCTCAGTTCTGAGAGATCAGTGTGTGTGAAAGCCGTCCTTCACCTAGCTTGTTGGGAACACAAAGTTTCTTTTCAGTTGCAAACTCCACTCCATACATATATATGGGGAGGTACTAGCTCCAACTCGGTTTTACAGAGAAAACTGCAGGAACTTCAAACCGGCACTAGGAAACAGACTGAGAAACCAGAGAAAAGTTTCTCCTGCAACCCGTTCCCCTTGTGCTAGATGAACGAACGTCTCTCCACATGCTCAGTTCTGAGAGATAAGTGTGTGTGAAAGCCGTCCTTCACCTAGCTTGTTGGGAACACAAAGTTTCTTTTCAGTTGCAAACTCCACTCCATACATATATATGGGGAGGTACTAGCTCCAACTCGGTTTTACAGTGAAAACTGCAGGAACTTCAAACCGGCACTAGGAAACAGACTGAGAAACCAGAGTAAAAGTTTCTCCTGCAACCCGTTCCCCTTGTGCTAGATGAACGAACGTCTCTCCACATGCTCAGTTCTGAGAGATAAGTGTGTGTGAAAGCCGTCCTTCACCTAGCTTGTTGGGAACACAAAGTTTCTTTTCACTTGCAAACTCCACTCCATACATATATATGGGGAGGTACTAGCTCCAACTCGGTTTTACAGTGAAAACTGCAGGAACTTCAAACCGGCACTAGGAAACAGACTGAGAAACCAGAGTAAAAGTTTCTCCTGCAACCCGTTCCCCTTGTGCTAGATGAACGAACGTCTCTCCACATGCTCAGTTCTGAGAGATAAGTGTGTGTGAAAGCCGTCCTTCACCTAGCTTGTTGGGAACACAAAGTTTCTTTTCACTTGCAAACTCCACTCCATACATCTATATGGGGAGGTACTAGCTCCAACTCGGTTTTACAGTGAAAATTGCAGGAACTTCAAACCGGCACTAGGAAACAGACTGAGAAACCAGAGTAAAAGTTTCTCCTGCAACCCGTTCCCCTTGTGCTAGATGAACGAACGTCTCTCCACATGCTCAGTTCTGAGAGATAAGTGTGTGTGAAAGCCGTCCTTCACCTAGCTTGTTGGGAACACAAAGTTTCTTTTCAGTTGCAAACTCCACTCCATACATATATATGGGGAGGTACTAGCTCCAACCAGGTTTTACAGTGAAAACTGCAGGAACTTCAAACCGGCACTAGGAAACAGACTGAGAAACCAGAGTAAAAGTTTCTCCTGCAACCCGTTCCCTTTGTGCTAGATGAACGAACGTCTCTCCACATGCTCAGTTCTGAGAGATAAGTGTGTGTGAAAGCCGTCCTTCACCTAGCTTGTTGGGAACACAAAGTTTCTTTTCAGTTGCAAACTCCACTCCATACCTATATATGGGGAGGTACTAGCTCCAACTCGGTTTTACAGTGAAAACTGCAGGAACTTCAAACCGGCACTAGGAAACAGACTGAGAAACCAGAGTAAAATTATCTCCTGCAACCCATTCCCTTTGTGCTAGATGAACGAACGTCTCTCCACATGCTCAGTTCTGAGAGATAAGTGTGTGTGAAAGCCGTCCTTCACCTAGCTTGTTGGGAACACAAAGTTTCTTTTCAGTTGCAAACTCCACTCCATACATCTATATGGGGAGGTACTAGCTCCAAATCGGTTTTACAGTGAAAACTGCAGGAACATCAAACCGGCACTAGGAAACAGACTGAGAAACCAGAGTAAAAGTTTCTCCTGCAACCCGTTCCCCTTGTGCTAGATGAACGAACGTCTCTCCACATGCTCAGTTCTGAGAGATAAGTGTGTGTGAAAGCCGTCCTTCACCTAGCTTGTTGGGAACACAAAGTTTCTTTTCAGTTGCAAACTCCACTCCATACATATATATGGGGAGGTACTAGCTCCAACTCGGTTTTACAGTGAAAACTGCAGGAACTTCAAACCGGCACTAGGAAACAGACTGAGAAACCAGAGTAAAAGTTTCTCCTGCAACCCGTTCCCCTTGTGCTAGATGAACGAACGTCTCTCCACATGCTCAGTTCTGAGAGATAAGTGTGTGTGAAAGCCGTCCTTCACCTAGCTTGTTGGGAACACAAAGTTTCTTTTCAGTTGCAGACTCCACTCCATACATATATATAGGGAGGTACTAGCTCCAACTCGGTTTTACAGTGAAAACTGCAGGAACTTCAAACCGGCACTAGGAAACAGACTGAGAAACCAGAGTAAAATTTCTCCTGCAACCCGTTCCCTTTCTGCTCGATGAACGAACGTCTCTCCACATGCTCAGTTCTGAGAGATAAGTGTGTGTGAAAGCCGTCCTTCACCTAGCTTGTTGGGAACACAAAGTTTCTTTTCAGTTGCAAACTCCACTAAATACATATATATGGGGAGGTACTAGCTCCAACCAGGTTTTACAGTGAAAACTGCAGGAACTTCAAACCGGCACTAGGAAACAGACTGAGAAACCAGAGTAAAAGTTTCTCCTGCAACCCGTTCCCTTTGTGCTAGATGAACGAACGTCTCTCCACATGCTCAGTTCTGAGAGATAAGTGTGTGTGAAAGCCGTCCTTCACCTAGCTTGTTGGGAACACAAAGTTTCTTTTCAGTTGCAAACTCCACTCCATACATCTATATGGGGAGGTACTAGCTCCAAATCGGTTTTACAGTGAAAACTGCTGGAACTTCAAACCGGCACTAGGAAACAGACTGAGAAACCAGAGTAAAAGTTTCTCCTGCAACCCATTCCCTTTGTGCTAGATGAACGAACGTCTCTCCACATGCTCAGTTCTGAGAGATAAGTGTGTGTTAAAGCCGTCCTTCACCTAGCTTGTTGGGAACACAAAGTTTCTTTTCCGTTGCAAACTCCACTCTATACATCTATATGGGGAGGTACTAGCTCCAAATCGGTTTTACAGTGAAAACTGCAGGAACATCAAACCGGCACTAGGAAACAGACTGAGAAACCAGAGTAAAAGTTTCTCCTGCAACCCGTTCCCCTTGTGCTAGATGAACGAACGTCTCTCCACATGCTCAGTTCTGAGAGATAAGTGTGTGTGAAAGCCGTCCTTCACCTAGCTTGTTGGGAACACAAAGTTTCTTTTCAGTTGCAAACTCCACTCCATACATATATATGGGGAGGTACTAGCTCCAACTCGGTTTTACAGTGAAAACTGCAGGAACTTCAAACCGGCACTAGGAAACAGACTGAGAAACCAGAGTAAAAGTTTCTCCTGCAACCCGTTCCCCTTGTGCTAGATGAACGAACGTCCCTCCACATGCTCAGTTCTGAGAGATAAGTGTGTGTGAAAGCCGTCCTTCACCTAGCTTGTTGGGAACACAAAGTTTCTTTTCAGTTGCAAACTCCACTCCATACATATATATGGGGAGGTACTAGCTCCAACTCGGTTTTACAGTGAAAACTGCAGGAACTTCAAACCGGCACTAGGAAACAGACTGAGAAACCAGAGTAAAAGATTCTCCTGCAACCCGTTCCCCTTGTGCTAGATGAACGAACGTCTCTCCACATGCTCAGTTCTGAGAGATAAGTGTGTGTGAAAGCCGTCCTTCACCTAGCTTGTTGGGAACACAAAGTTTCTTTTCAGTTGCAAACTCCACTCCATACATATATATGGGGAGGTACTAGCTCCAACTCGGTTTTACAGTGAAAACTGCAGGAACTTCAAACCGGCACTAGGAAACAGACTGAGAAACCAGAGTAAAAGTTTCTCCTGCAACCCGTTCCCCTTGTGCTAGATGAACGAACGTCCCTCCACATGCTCAGTTCTGAGAGATAAGTGTGTGTGAAAGCCGTCCTTCACCTAGCTTGTTGGGAACACAAAGTTTCTTTTCAGTTGCAAACTCCACTCCATACATATATATGGGGAGGTACTAGCTCCAACTCGGTTTTACAGTGAAAACTGCAGGAACTTCAAACCGGCACTAGGAAACAGACAGAGAAACCAGAGTAAAAGTTTCTCCTGCAACCCGTTCCCCTTGTGCTAGATGAACGAACGTCTCTCCACATGCTCAGTTCTGAGAGATAAGTGTGTGTGAAAGCCGTCCTTCACCTAGCTTGTTGGGAACACAAAGATTCTTTTCAGTTGCAAACTCCACTCCATACATATATATGGGGAGGTACTAGCTCCAACTCGGTTTTACAGTGAAAACTGCAGGAACTTCAAACCGGCACTAGGAAACAGACTGAGAAACCAGAGTAAAAGTTTCTCCTGCAACCCGTTCCCCTTGTGCTAGATGAACGAACGTCTCTCCACATGCTCAGTTCTGAGAGATAAGTGTGTGTGAAAGCCGTCCTTCACCTAGCTTGTTGGGAACACAAAGTTTCTTTTCAGTTGCAAACTCCACTCCATACATATATATGGGGAGGTACAAGCTTCAACCAGGTTTTACAGTGAAAACTGCAGGAACTTCAAACCGGCACTAGGAAACAGACTGAGAAACCAGAGTAAAAGTTTCTCCTGCAACCCGTTCCCTTTCTGCTCGATGAACGAACGTCTCTCCACATGCTCAGTTCTGAGAGATAAGTGTGTGTGAAAGCCGTCCTTCACCTAGCTTGTTGGGAACACAAAGTTTCTTTTCAGTTGCAAACTCCACTCCATACATCTATATGGGGAGGTACTAGCTTCAACCAGGTTTTACAATGAAAACTGCAGGAACTTCAAACCGGCACTAGGAAACAGACTGAGAAACCAGAGTAAAAGTTTCTCCTGCAACCCGTTCCCCTTGTGCTACATGAACGAACGTCTCTCCACATGCTCAGTTCTGAGAGATAAGTGTGTGTGAAAGCCGTCCTTCACCTAGCTTGTTGGGAACACAAAGTTTCTTTTCAGTTGCAAACTCCACTCCATACATATATAGGGGGAGGTACTAGCTGCAAATCGGTTTTATAGTGAAAACTGCTGGAACTTCAAACCGGCACTAGGAAACAGACTGAGAAACCAGAGTAAAAGTTTCTCCTGCAACCCGTTCCCTTTGTGCTAGATGAACGAACGTCTCTCCACATGCTCAGTTCTGAGAGATAAGTGTGTGTGAAAGCCGTCCTTCACCTAGCTTGTTGGGAACACAAAGTTTCTTTTCCGTTGCAAACTCCACTCCATACATCTATATGGGGAGGTACTAGCTCCAAATCGGTTTTACAGTGAAAACTGCAGGAACATCAAACCGGCACTAGGAAACAGACTGAGAAACCAGAGTAAAAGTTTCTCCTGCAACCCGTTCCCCTTGTGCTAGATGAACGAACGTCTCTCCACATGCTCAGTTCTGAGAGATAAGTGTGTGTGAAAGCCGTCCTTCACCTAGCTTGTTGGGAACACAAAGTTTCTTTTCAGTTGCAAACTCCACTCCATACATATATATGGGGAGGTTACTAGCTCCAACTCGGTTTTACAGTGAAAACTGCAGGAACTTCAAACCGGCACTAGGAAACAGACTGAGAAACCAGAGTAAAAGTTTCTCCTGCAACCCGTTCCCCTTGTGCTAGATGAACGAACGTCTCTCCACATGCTCAGTTCTGAGAGATAAGTGTGTGTGAAAGCCGTCCTTCACCTAGCTTGTTGGGAACACAAAGTTTCTTTTCAGTTGCAAACTCCACTCCATACATATATATGGGGAGGTACTAGCTCCAACCAGGTTTTACAGTGAAAACTGCAGGAAATTCAAACCGGCACTGGGAAACAGACTGAGAAACCAGAGTAAAAGTTTCTCCTGCAACCCATTCCCCTTGTGCTCGATGAACGAACGTCTCTCCACATTCTCAGTTCTGAGAGATAAGTGTGTGTGAAAGCCGTTCTTCACCTAGCTTGTTGGGAACACAAAGTTTCTTTTCAGTTGCAAACTCCACTCCATACATCTATATGGGGAGGTACTGGCTCCAACCAGGTTTTACAGTGAAAACTGCAGGAACTTCAAACCGGCACTAGGAAACAGACTGAGAAACCAGAGTAAAAGTTTCTCCTGCAACCCGTTCCCCTTGTGCTAGATGAACGAACGTCTTTCCACATGCTCAGTTCTGAGAGATAAGTGTGTGTGAAAGCCGTCCTTCACCTAGCTTGTTGGGAACACAAAGTTTCTTTTCAGTTGCAAACTCCACTCCATACATATATAGGGGGAGGTACTAGCTGCAAATCGGTTTTATAGTGAAAACTGCTGGAACTTCAAACCGGCACTAGGAAACAGACTGAGAAACCAGAGTAAAAGTTTCTCCTGCAACCCGTTCCCTTTGTGCTAGATGAACGAACGTCTCTCCACATGCTCAGTTCTGAGAGATAAGTGTGTGTGAAAGCCGTCCTTCACCTAGCTTGTTGGGAACACAAAGTTTCTTTTCCGTTGCAAACTCCACTCCATACATCTATATGGGGAGGTACTAGCTCCAAATCGGTTTTACAGTGAAAACTGCAGGAACTTCAAACCGGCACTAGGAAACAGACTGAGAAACCAGAGTAAAAGTTTCTCCTGCAACCCGTTCCCCTTGTGCTAGATGAACGAACGTCTCTCCACATGCTCAGTTCTGAGAGATAAGTGTGTGTGAAAGCCGTCCTTCACCTAGCTTGTTGGGAACACAAAGTTTCTTTTCAGTTGCAAACTCCACTCCATACATATATATGGGGAGGTTACTAGCTCCAACTCGGTTTTACAGTGAAAACTGCAGGAACTTCAAACCGGCACTAGGAAACAGACTGAGAAACCAGAGTAAAAGTTTCTCCTGCAACCCGTTCCCCTTGTGCTAGATGAACGAACGTCTCTCCACATGCTCAGTTCTGAGAGATAAGTGTGTGTGAAAGCCGTCCTTCACCTAGCTTGTTGGGAACACAAAGTTTCTTTTCAGTTGCAGACTCCACTCCATACATATATATGGGGAGGTACTAGCTCCAACCAGGTTTTACAGTGAAAACTGCAGGAAATTCAAACCGGCACTAGGAAACAGACTGAGAAACCAGAGTAAAAGTTTCTCCTGCAACCCGTTCCCCTTGTGCTAGATGAACGAACGTCTCTCCACATTCTCAGTTCTGAGAGATAAGTGTGTGTGAAAGCCGTCCTTCAACTAGCTTGTTGGGAACACAAAGTTTCTTTTCAGTTGCAAACTCCACTCCATACATATATATGGGGAGGTACTGGCTCCAACACGGTTTTACAGTGAAAACTGCAGGAACTTCAAACCGGCACTAGGAAACAGACTGAGAAACCAGAGTAAAAGTTTCTCCTGCAACCCGTTCCCCTTGTGCTAGATGAACGAACGTCTCTCCACATGCTCAGTTCTGAGAGATAAGTGTGTGTGAAAGCCGTCCTTCACCTAGCTTGTTGGGAACACAAAGTTTCTTTTCAGTTGCAAACTCCACTCCATACATCTATATGGGGAGGTACTAGCTCCAAATCGGTTTTACAGTGAAAACTGCTGGAACTTCAAACCGGCACTAGGAAACAGACTGAGAAACCAGAGTAAAAGTTTCTCCTGCAACCCATTCCCTTTGTGCTAGATGAACGAACGTCTCTCCACATGCTCAGTTCTGAGAGATAAGTGTGTGTGAAAGCCGTCCTTCACCTAGCTTGTTGGGAACACAAAGTTTCTTTTCCGTTGCAAACTCCACTCCATACATATATATGGGGAGGTACTAGCTCCAAATCGGTTTTACAGTGAAAACTGCAGAAACATCAAACCGGCACTAGGAAACAGACTGAGAAACCAGAGTAAAAGTTTCTCCTGCAACCCGTTCCCCTTGTGCTAGATGAACGAACGTCTCTCCACATGCTCAGTTCTGAGAGATAAGTGTGTGTGAAAGCCGTCCTTCACCTAGCTTGTTGGGAACACAAAGTTTCTTTTCAGTTGCAAACTCCACTCCATACATATATATGGGGAGGTACTAGCTCCAACTCGGTTTTACAGTGAAAACTGCAGGAACTTCAAACCGGCACTAGGAAACAGACTGAGAAACCAGAGTAAAAGTTTCTCCTGCAACCCGTTCCCCTTGTGCTAGATGAACGAACGTCTCTCCACATGCTCAGTTCTGAGAGATAAGTGTGTGTGAAAGCCGTCCTTCACCTAGCTTGTTGGGAACACAAAGTTTCTTTTCAGTTGCAGACTCCACTCCATACATATATATGGGGAGGTACTAGCTCCAACTCGGTTTTACAGTGAAAACTGCAGGAACTTCAAACCGGCACTAGGAAACAGACTGAGAAACCAGAGTAAAAGTTTCTCCTGCAACCCGTTCCCTTTCTGCTCGATGAACGAACGTCTCTCCACATGCTCAGTTCTGAGAGATAAGTGTGTGTGAAAGCCGTCCTTCACCTAGCTTATTGGGAACACAAAGTTTCTTTTCAGTTGCAAACTCCACTCCATATATATATATGGGGAGGTACTAGCTCCAACCAGGTTTTACAGTGAAAACTGCAGGAACTTCAAACCGGCACTAGGAAACAGACTGAGAAACCAGAGTAAAAGTTTCTCCTGCAACCCGTTCCCTTTGTGCTAGATGAACGAACGTCTCTCCACATGCTCAGTTCTGAGAGATAAGTGTGTGTGAAAGCCGTCCTTCACCTAGCTTGTTGGGAACACAAAGTTTCTTTTCAGTTGCAAACTCCACTCCATACATCTATATGGGGAGGTACTAGCTCCAAATCGGTTTTACAGTGAAAACTGCTGGAACTTCAAACCGGCACTAGGAAACAGACTGAGAAACCAGAGTAAAAGTTTCTCCTGCAACCCATTCCCTTTGTGCTAGATGAACGAACGTCTCTCCACATGCTCAGTTCTGAGAGATAAGTGTGTGTGAAAGCCGTCCTTCACCTAGCTTGTTGGGAACACAAAGTTTCTTTTCCGTTGCAAACTCCACTCCATACATCTATATGGGGAGGTACTAGCTCCAACTCTGTTTTACAGTGAAAACTGCAGGAACTTCAAACCGGCACTAGGAAACAGACTGAGAAACCAGAGTAAAAGTTTCTCCTGCAACCCGTTCCCCTTGTGCTAGATGAACGAACGTCTCTCCACATGCTCAGTTCTGAGAGATAAGTGTGTGTGAAAGCCGTCCTTCACCTAGCTTGTTGGGAACACAAAGTTTCTTTTCAGTTGCAAACTCCACTCCATACATATATATGGGGAGGTACTAGCTCCAACTCGGTTTTACAGTGAAAACTGCAGGAACTTCAAACCGGCACTAGGAAACAGACTGAGAAACCAGAGTAAAAGTTTCTCCTGCAACCCGTTCCCTTTCTGCTCGATGAACGAACGTCCCTCCACATGCTCAGTTCTGAGAGATAAGTGTGTGTGAAAGCCGTCCTTCACCTACCTTGTTGGGAACACAAAGTTTCTTTTCAGTTGCAAACTCCACTCCATACATCTATATGGGGAGGTACTAGCTCCAACTCGGTTTTACAGTGAAAACTGCAGGAACTTCAAACCGGCACTAGGAAACAGACTGAGAAACCAGAGTAAAAGTTTCTCCTGCAACCCGTTCCCCTTGTGCTAGATGAACGAACGTCTCTCCACATGCTCAGTTCTGAGAGATAAGTGTGTGTGAAAGCCGTCCTTCACCTAGCTTGTTGGGAACACAAAGTTTCTTTTCAGTTGCAAACTCCACTCCATACATATATATGGGGAGGTACTAGCTCCAACTCGGTTTTACAGTGAAAACTGCAGGAACTTCAAACTGGCACTAGGAAACAGACTGAGAAACCAGAGTAAAAGTTTCTCCTGCAACCCGTTCCCCTTGTGCTAGATGAACGAACGTCCCTCCACATGCTCAGTTCTGAGAGTTAAGTGTGTGTGAAAGCCGTCCTTCACCTAGCTTGTTGGGAACACAAAGTTTCTTTTCAGTTGCAAACTCCACTCCATACATATATATGGGGAGGTACTAGCTCCAACTCGGTTTTACAGTGAAAACTGCAGGAACTTCAAACCGGCACTAGGAAACAGACAGAGAAACCAGAGTAAAAGTTTCTCCTGCAACCCGTTCCCCTTGTGCTAGATGAACGAACGTCTCTCCACATGCTCAGTTCTGAGAGATAAGTGTGTGTGAAAGCCGTCCTTCACCTAGCTTTTTGGGAACACAAAGATTCTTTTCAGTTGCAAACTCCACTCCATACATATATATGGGGAGGTTACTAGCTCCAACTCGGTTTTACAGTGAAAACTGCAGGAACTTCAAACCGGCACTAGGAAACAGACTGAGAAACCAGAGTAAAAGTTTCTCCTGCAACCCGTTCCCCTTGTGCTAGATGAACGAACGTCTCTCCACATGCTCAGTTCTGAGAGATAAGTGTGTGTGAAAGCCGTCCTTCACCTAGCTTGTTGGGAACACAAAGTTTCTTTTCAGTTGCAAACTCCACTCCATACATATATATGGGGAGGTACTAGCTCCAACTCGGTTTTACAGTGAAAACTGCAGGAACTTCAAACCGGCACTAGGAAACAGACTGAGAAACCAGAGTAAAAGTTTCTCCTGCAACCCGTTCCCTTTCTGCTCGATGAACGAACGTCTCTCCACATGCTCAGTTCTGAGAGATAAGTGTGTGTGAAAGCCGTCCTTCACCTAGCTTGTTGGGAACACAAAGTTTCTTTTCAGTTGCAAACTCCACTCCATACATCTATATGGGGAGGTACAAGCTTCAACCAGGTTTTACAGTGAAAACTGCAGGAACTTCAAACCGGCACTAGGAAACAGACTGAGAAACCAGAGTAAAAGTTTCTCCTGCAACCCGTTCCCCTTGTGCTACATGAACGAACGTCTCTCCACATGCTCAGTTCTGAGAGATAAGTGTGTGTGAAAGCCGTCCTTCACCTAGCTTGTTGGGAACACAAAGTTTCTTTTCAGTTGCAAACTCCACTCCATACATATATAGGGGGAGGTACTAGCTCCAAATCGGTTTTACAGTGAAAACTGCTGGAACTTCAACCCGGCACTAGGAAACAGACTGAGAAACCAGAGTAAAAGTTTCTCCTGCAACCCGTTCCCTTTGTGCTAGATGAACGAACGTCTCTCCACATGCTCAGTTCTGAGAGATAAGTGTGTGTGAAAGCCGTCCTTCACCTAGCTTGTTGGGAACACAAAGTTTCTTTTCCGTTGCAAACTCCACTCCATACATCTATATGGGGAGGTACTAGCTCCAAATCGGTTTTACAGTGAAAACTGCAGGAACATCAAACCGGCACTAGGAAACAGACTGAGAAACCAGAGTAAAAGTTTCTCCTGCAACCCGTTCCCCTTGTGCTAGATGAACGAACGTCTCTCCACATGCTCAGTTCTGAGAGATAAGTGTGTGTGAAAGCCGTCCTTCACCTAGCTTGTTGGGAACACAAAGTTTCTTTTCAGTTGCAAACTCCACTCCATACATATATATGGGGAGGTACTAGCTCCAACCAGGTTTTACAGTGAAAACTGCAGGAACTTCAAACCGGCACTGGGAAACAGACTGAGAAACCAGAGTAAAAGTTTCTCCTGCAACCCGTTCCGTTTGTGCTAGATGAACGAACGTCTCTCCACATGCTCAGTTCTGAGAGATAAGTGTGTGTGAAAGCCGTCCTTCACCTAGCTTGTTGGGAACACAAAGTTTCTTTTCAGTTGCAAACTCCACTCCATACATATATATGGGGAGGTACTAGCTCCAACTCGGTTTTACAGTGAAAACTGCAGGAACTTCAAACCGGCACTAGGAAACAGACTGAGAAACCAGAGTAAAAGTTTCTCCTGCAACCCGTTCCCCTTGTGCTAGATGAACGAACGTCTCTCCACATGCTCAGTTCTGAGAGATAAGTGTGTGTGAAAGCCGTCCTTCACATAGCTTGTTGGGAACACAAAGTTTCTTTTCAGTTGCAAACTCCACTCCATACATATATATGGGGAGGTACTAGCTCCAACCAGGTTTTACAGTGAAAACTGCAGGAACTTCAAACCGGCACTAGGAAACAGACTGAGAAACCAGAGTAAAAGTTTATCCTGCAACCCGTTCCCCTTGTGCTAGATGAACGAACGTCTCTCCACATGCTCAGTTCTGAGAGATAAGTGTGTGTGAAAGCCGTCCTTCACCTAGCTTGTTGGGAACACAAAGTTTCTTTTCAGTTGCAAACTCCACTCCATACATATATATGGGGAGGTACTAGCTCCAACCAGGTTTTACAGTGAAAACTGCAGGAACTTCAAACCGGCACTAGGAAACAGACTGAGAAACCAGAGTAAAAGTTTCTACTGCAACCCGTTCCCCTTGTGCTACATGAACGAACGTCTCTCCACATGCTCAGTTCTGAGAGATAAGTGTGTGTGAAAGCCGTCCTTCACCTAGCTTGTTGGGAACACAAAGTTTCTTTTCAGTTGCAAACTCCACTCCATACATATATATGGGGAGGTACTAGCTCCAACTCGGTTTTACAGTGAAAACTGCAGGAACTTCAAACCGGCACTAGGAAACAGACTGAGAAACCAGAGTCAAAGTTTCTCCTGCAACCCGTTCTCTTTGTGCTAGATGAACGAACGTCTCTCCACATGCTCAGTTCTGAGAGATAAGTGTGTGTGAAAGCCGTCCTTCACCTAGCTTGTTGGGAACACAAAGTTTCTTTTCCGTTGCAAACTCCACTCCATACATCTATATGGGGAGGTACTAGCTCCAAATCGGTTTTACAGTGAAAACTGCAGGAACATCAAACCGGCACTAGGAAACAGACTGAGAAACCAGAGTAAAAGTTTCTCCTGCAACCCGTTCCCCTTGTGCTAGATGAACGAACGTCTCTCCACATGCTCAGTTCTGAGAGATAAGTGTGTGTGAAAGCCGTCCTTCACCTAGCTTGTTGGGAACACAAAGTTTCTTTTCAGTTGCAAACTCCACTCCATACATATATATGGGGAGGTTACTAGCTCCAACTCGGTTTTACAGTGAAAACTGCAGGAACTTCAAACCGGCACTAGGAAACAGACTGAGAAACCAGAGTAAAAGTTTCCCCTGCAACCCGTTCCCCTTGTGCTAGATGAACGAACGTCTCTCCACATGCTCAGTTCTGAGAGATAAGTGTGTGTGAAAGCCGTCCTTCACCTAGCTTGTTGGGAACACAAAGTTTCTTTTCAGTTGCAAACTCCACTCCATACATATATATGGGGAGGTACTAGCTCCAACCAGGTTTTACAGTGAAAACTGCAGGAAATTCAAACCGGCACTGGGAAACAGACTGAGAAACCAGAGTAAAATTTCTCCTGCAACCCATTCCCCTTGTGCTAGATGAACGAACGTCTCTCCACATGCTCAGTTCTGAGAGATAAGTGTGTGTGAAAGCCGTCCTTCACCTAGCTTGTTGGGAACACAAAGTTTCTTTTCAGTTGCAAACTCCACTCCATACATATATATGGGGAGGTACTGGCTCCAACTCGGTTTTACAGTGAAAACTGCAGGAACTTCAAACCGGCACTAGGAAACAGACTGAGAAACCAGAGTAAAAGTTTCTCCTGCAACCCGTTCCCCTTGTGCTACATGAACGAACGTCTCTCCACATGCTCAGTTCTGAGAGATAAGTGTGTGTGAAAGCCGTCCTTCACCTAGCTTGTTGGGAACACAAAGTTTCTTTTCAGTTGCAAACTCCACTCCATACATATATATGGGGAGGTACTAGCTCCAACTCGGTTTTACAGTGAAAACTGCAGGAACTTCAAACCGGCACTAGGAAACAGACTGAGAAACCAGAATAAAAGTTTCTCCTGCAACCCGTTCCCCTTGTGCTAGATGAACGAACGTCTCTCCACATGCTCAGTTCTGAGAGATAAGTGTGTGTGAAAGCCGTCCTTCACCTAGCTTGTTGGGAACACAAAGTTTCTTTTCAGTTGCAAACTCCACTCCATACATCTATATGGGGAGGTACTAGCTCCAAATCGGTTTTACAGTGAAAACTGCAGGAAATTCAAACCGGCACTAGGAAACAGACTGAGAAACCAGAGTAAAAGTTTCTCCTGCAACCCGTTCCCCTTGTGCTAGATGAACGAACGTCTCTCCACATGCTCAGTTCTGAGAGATAAGTGTGTGTGAAAGCCGTCCTTCACCTAGCTTGTTGGGAACACAAAGTTTCTTTTCAGTTGCAAACTCCACTCCATACATATATATGGGGAGGTTACTAGCTCCAACTCGGTTTTACAGTGAAAACTGCAGGAACTTCAAACCGGCACTAGGAAACAGACTGAGAAACCAGAGTAAAAGTTTCTCCTGCAACCCGTTCCCCTTGTGCTAGATGAACGAACGTCTCTCCACATGCTCAGTTCTGAGAGATCAGTGTGTGTGAAAGCCGTCCTTCACCTAGCTTGTTGGGAACACAAAGTTTCTTTTCAGTTGCAAACTCCACTCCATACATATATATGGGGAGGTACTAGCTCCAACCAGGTTTTACAGTGAAAACTGCAGGAAATTCAAACCGGCACTGGGAAACAGACTGAGAAACCAGAGTAAAAGTTTCTCCTGCAACCCGTTCCCCTTGTGCTAGATGAACGAACGTCTCTCCACATGCTCAGTTCTGAGAGATAAGTGTGTGTGAAAGCCGTCCTTCACCTAGCTTGTTGGGAACACAAAGTTTCTTTTCAGTTGCAAACTCCACTCCATACATATATATGGGGAGGTACTGGCTCCAACTCGGTTTTACAGTGAAAACTGCAGGAACTTCAAACCGGCACTAGGAAACAGACTGAGAAACCAGAGTAAAAGTTTCTCCTGCAACCCGTTCCCCTTGTGCTAGATGAACGAACGTCTTTCCACATGCTCAGTTCTGAGAGATAAGTGTGTGTGAAAGCCGTCCTTCACCTAGCTTGTTGGGAACACAAAGTTTCTTTTCAGTTGCAAACTCCACTCCATACATATATATGGGGAGGTACTAGCTCCAACCAGGTTTTACAGTGAAAACTGCAGGAACTTCAAACCGGCACTAGGAAACAGACTGAGAAACCAGAATAAAAGTTTCTCCTGCAACCCGTTCCCCTTGTGCTAGATGAACGAACGTCTCTCCACATGCTCAGTTCTGAGAGATAAGTGTGTGTGAAAGCCGTCCTTCACCTAGCTTGTTGGGAACACAAAGTTTCTTTTCAGTTGCAAACTCCACTCCATACATATATATGGGGAGGTACTAGCTCCAACTCGGTTTTACAGTGAAAACTGCAGGAACTTCAAACCGGCACTAGGAAACAGACTGAGAAACCAGAGTAAAAGTTTCTCCTGCAACCCGTTCCCTTTCTGCTCGATGAACGAACGTCTCTCCACATGCTCAGTTCTGAGAGATAAGTGTGTGTGAAAGCCGTCCTTCACCTAGCTTGTTGGGAACACAAAGTTTCTTTTCAGTTGCAAACTCCACTCCATACATCTATATGGGGAGGTACTAGCTCCAACCAGGTTTTACAGTGAAAACTGCAGGAACTTCAAACCGGCACTAGGAAACAGACTGAGAAACCAGAGTAAAAGTTTCTCCTGCAACCCGTTCCCCTTGTGCTACATGAACGAACGTCTCTCCACATGCTCAGTTCTGAGAGATCAGTGTGTGTGAAAGCCGTCCTTCACCTAGCTTGTTGGGAACACAAAGTTTCTTTTCAGTTGCAAACTCCACTCCATACATATATATGGGGAGGTACTAGCTCCAACTCGGTTTTACAGTGAAAACTGCAGGAACTTCAAACCGGCACTAGGAAACAGACTGAGAAACCAGAGTAAAAGTTTCTCCTGCAACCCGTTCCCCTTGTGCTAGATGAACGAACGTCTCTCCACATGCTCAGTTCTGAGAGATAAGTGTGTGTGAAAGCCGTCCTTCACCTAGCTTGTTGGGAACACAAAGTTTCTTTTCAGTTGCAAACTCCACTCCATACATATATATGGGGAGGTACTAGCTCCAACTCGGTTTTACAGTGAAAACTGCAGGAACTTCAAACCGGCACTAGGAAACAGACTGAGAAACCAGAGTAAAAGTTTCTCCTGTAACCCATTCCCCTTGTGCTAGATGAACGAACGTCTCTCCACATGCTCAGTTCTGAGAGATAAGTGTGTGTGAAAGCCGTCCTTCACCTAGCTTGTTGGGAACACAAAGTTTCTTTTCAGTTGCAAACTCCACTCCATACATATATATGGGGAGGTACTAGCTCCAACTCGGTTTTACAGTGAAAACTGCAGGAACTTCAAACCGGCACTAGGAAACAGACTGAGAAACCAGAGTAAAAGTTTCTCCTGCAACCCGTTCCCATTGTGCTAGATGAACGAACGTCTCTCCACATGCTCAGTTCTGAGAGATAAGTGTGTGTGAAAGCCGTCCTTCACCTAGCTTGTTGGGAACACAAAGTTTCTTTTCAGTTGCAAACTCCACTCCATACATATATATGGGGAGGTACTAGCTCCAACTCGGTTTTACAGTGAAAACTGCAGGAACTTCAAACCGGCACTAGGAAACAGACTGAGAAACCAGAGTAAAAGTTTCTCCTGCAACCCGTTCCCTTTCTGCTCGATGAACGAACGTCTCTCCACATGCTCAGTTCTGAGAGATAAGTGTGTGTGAAAGCCGTCCTTCACCTAGCTTGTTGGGAACACAAAGTTTCTTTTCAGTTGCAAACTCCACTCCATACATCTATATGGGGAGGTACTAGCTCCAACCAGGTTTTACAGTGAAAACTGCAGGAACTTCAAACCGGCACTAGGAAACAGACTGAGAAACCAGAGTAAAAGTTTCTCCTGCAACCCGTTCCCCTTGTGCTACATGAACGAACGTCTCTCCACATGCTCAGTTCTGAGAGATAAGTGTGTGTGAAAGCCGTCCTTCACCTAGCTTGTTGGGAACACAAAGTTTCTTTTCAGTTGCAAACTCCACTCCATACATATATATGGGGAGGTACTAGCTCCAACTCGGTTTTACAGTGAAAACTGCAGGAACTTCAAACCGGCACTAGGAAACAGACTGAGAAACCAGAGTAAAAGTTTCTCCTGCAACCCGTTCCCCTTGTGCTAGATGAACGAAAGTCTCTCCACATGCTCAGTTCTGAGAGATAAGTGTGTGTGAAAGCCGTCCTTCACCTAGCTTGTTGGGAACACAAAGTTTCTTTTCAGTTGCAAACTCCACTCCATACATATATATGGGGAGGTACTAGCTCCAACCAGGTTTTACAGTGAAAACTGCAGGAAATTCAAACCGGCACTAGGTAACAGACTGAGAAACCAGAGTAAAAGTTTCTCCTGTAACCCATTCCCCTTGTGCTAGATGAACGAACGTCTCTCCACATGCTCAGTTCTGAGAGATAAGTGTGTGTGAAAGCCGTCCTTCACCTAGCTTGTTCGGAACACAAAGTTTCTTTTCAGTTGCAAACTCCACTCCATACATATATATGGGGAGGTACTAGCTCCAACTCGGTTTTACAGTGAAAACTGCAGGAACTTCAAACCGGCACTAGGAAACAGACTGAGAAACCAGAGTAAAAGTTTCTCCTGCAACCCGTTCCCATTGTGCTAGATGAACGAACGTCTCTCCACATGCTCAGTTCTGAGAGATAAGTGTGTGTGAAAGCCGTCCTTCACCTAGCTTGTTGGGAACACAAAGTTTCTTTTCAGTTGCAAACTCCACTCCATACATATATATGGGGAGGTACTAGCTCCAACCAGGTTTTACAGTGAAAACTGCAGGAACTTCAAACCGGCACTAGGAAACAGACTGAGAAACCAGAGTAAAAGTTTCTCCTGCAACCCGTTCCCCTTGTGCTAGATGAACGAACGTCTCTCCACATGCTCAGTTCTGAGAGATAAGTGTGTGTGAAAGCCGTCCTTCACCTAGCTTGTTGGGAACACAAAGTTTCTTTTCAGTTGCAAACTCCACTCCATACATATATATGGGGAGGTACTAGCTCCAACTCGGTTTTACAGTGAAAACTGCAGGAACATCAAACCGGCACTAGGAAACAGACTGAGAAACCAGAGTAAAAGTTTCTCCTGCAACCCGTTCCCCTTGTGCTAGATGAACGAACGTCTCTCCACATGCTCAGTTCTGAGAGATCAGTGTGTGTGAAAGCCGTCCTTCACCTAGCTTGTTGGGAACACAAAGTTTCTTTTCAGTTGCAAACTCCACTCCATACATATATATGGGGAGGTACTAGCTCCAACTCGGTTTTACAGTGAAAACTGCAGGAACTTCAAACCGGCACTAGGAAACAGACTGAGAAACCAGAGTAAAAGTTTCTCCTGCAACCCGTTCCCATTGTGCTAGATGAACGAACGTCTCTCCACATGCTCAGTTCTGAGAGATAAGTGTGTGTGAAAGCCGTCCTTCACCTAGCTTGTTGGGAACACAAAGTTTCTTTTCAGTTGCAAACTCCACTCCATACTTATATATGGGGAGGTACTAGCTCCAACCAGGTTTTACAGTGAAAACTGCAGGAACTTCAAACCGGCACTAGGAAACAGACTGAGAAACCAGAGTAAAAGTTTCTCCTGCAAACCGTTCCCCTTGTGCTAGATGAACGAACGTCTCTCCACATGCTCAGTTCTGAGAGATAAGTGTGTGTGAAAGCCGTCCTTCAACTAGCTTGTTGGGAACACAAAGTTTCTTTTCAGTTGCAAACTCCACTCCATACATATATATGGGGAGGTACTAGCTCCAACTCTGTTTTACAGTGAAAACTGCAGGAACTTCAAACCGGCACTAGGAAACAGACTGAGAAACCAGAGTAAAAGTTTCTCCTGCAACCCGTTCCCCTTGTGCTAGATGAACGAACGTCTCTCCACATGCTCAGTTCTGAGAGATAAGTGTGTGTGAAAGCCGTCCTTCACCTAGCTTGTTGGGAACACAAAGTTTCTTTTCAGTTGCAAACTCCACTCCATACATATATATGGTGAGGCACTAGCTCCAACCAGGTTTTACAGTGAAAACTGCAGGAAATTCAAACCGGCACTAGGAAACAGACTGAGAAACCAGAGTAAAAGTTTCTCCTGCAATCCGTTCCCCTTGTGCTTGATGAACGAACGTCTCTCCACATGCTCAGTTCTGAGAGATAAGTGTGTGTGAAAGCCGTCCTTCACCTAGCTTGTTGGGAACACAAAGTTTCTTTTCAGTTGCAAACTCCACTCCATACATATATATGGGGAGGTACTAGCTCCAACTCGGTTTTACAGTGAAAACTGCAGGAATTTCAAACCGGCACTAGGAAACAGACTGAGAAACCAGAGTAAAAGTTTTTCCTGCAACCCGTTCCCTTTGTGCTAGATGAACGAACGTCTCTCCACATGCTCAGTTCTGAGAGATAAGTGTGTGTGAAAGCCGTCCTTCACCTAGCTTGTTGGGAACACAAAGTTTCTTTTCAGTTGCAAACTCCACTCCATACATATATATGGGGAGGTACTAGCTCCAACTCGGTTTTACAGTGAAAACTGCAGGAACTTCAAACCGGCACTAGGAAACAGACTGAGAAACCAGAGTAAAAGTTTCTCCTGCAACCCGTTCCCATTGTGCTAGATGAACGAACGTCTCTCCACATGCTCAGTTCTGAGAGATAAGTGTGTGTGAAAGCCGTCCTTCACCTAGCTTGTTGGGAACACAAAGTTTCTTTTCAGTTGCAAACTCCACTCCATACATATATATGGGGAGGTACTAGCTCCAACCAGGTTTTACAGTGAAAACTGCAGGAACTTCAAACCGGCACTAGGAAACAGACTGAGAAACCAGAGTAAAAGTTTCTCCTGCAAACCGTTCCCCTTGTGCTAGATGAACGAACGTCTCTCCACATGCTCAGTTCTGAGAGATAAGTGTGTGTGAAAGCCGTCCTTCACCTAGCTTGTTGGGAACACAAAGTTTCTTTTCAGTTGCAAACTCCACTCCATACATCTATATGGGGAGGTACTAGCTCCAACTCGGTTTTACAGTGAAAACTGCAGGAACTTCAAACCGGCACTAGGAAACAGACTGAGAAACCAGAGTAAAAGTTTCTCCTGCAACCCGTTCCCTTTCTGCTCGATGAACGAACGTCTCTCCACATGCTCAGTTCTGAGAGATAAGTGTGTGTGAAAGCCGTCCTTCACCTAGATTGTTGGGAACACAAAGTTTCTTTTCAGTTGCAAACTCCACTCCATACATCTATATGGGGAGGTACTAGCTCCAACTCGGTTTTACAGTGAAAACTGCAGGAACTTCAAACCGGCACTAGGAAACAGACTGAGAAACCAGAGTAAAAGTTTCTCCTGCAACCCGTTCCCCTTGTGCTAGATGAACGAACGTCTCTCCACATGCTCAGTTCTGAGAGATAAGTGTGTGTGAAAGCCGTCCTTCACCTAGCTTGTTGGGAACACAAAGTTTCTTTTCAGTTGCAAACTCCACTCCATACATATATATGGTGAGGCACTAGCTCCAACCAGGTTTTACAGTGAAAACTGCAGGAAATTCAAACCGGCACTAGGAAACAGACTGAGAAACCAGAGTAAAAGTTTCTCCTGCAACCCGTTCCCCTTGTGCTTGATGAACGAACGTCTCTCCACATGCTCAGTTCTGAGAGATAAGTGTGTGTGAAAGCCGTCCTTCACCTAGCTTGTTGGGAACACAAAGTTTCTTTTCAGTTGCAAACTCCACTCCATACATATATATGGGGAGGTACTAGCTCCAACTCGGTTTTACAGTGAAAACTGCAGGAATTTCAAACCGGCACTAGGAAACAGACTGAGAAACCAGAGTAAAAGTTTTTCCTGCAACCCGTTCCCCTTGTGCTAGATGAACGAACGTCTCTCCACATGCTCAGTTCTGAGAGATAAGTGTGTGTGAAAGCCGTCCTTCACCTAGCTTGTTGGGAACACAAAGTTTCTTTTCAGTTGCAAACTCCACTCCATACATATATATGGGGAGGTACTAGCTCCAACTCGGTTTTACAGTGAAAACTGCAGGAACTTCAAACCGGCACTAGGAAACAGACTGAGAAACCAGAGTAAAAGTTTCTCCTGCAACCCGTTCCCATTGTGCTAGATGAACGAACGTCTCTCCACATGCTCAGTTCTGAGAGATAAGTGTGTGTGAAAGCCGTCCTTCACCTAGCTTGTTGGGAACACAAAGTTTCTTTTCAGTTGCAAACTCCACTCCATACATATATATGGGGAGGTACTAGCTCCAACCAGGTTTTACAGTGAAAACTGCAGGAACTTCAAACCGGCACTAGGAAACAGACTGAGAAACCAGAGTAAAAGTTTCTCCTGCAAACCGTTCCCCTTGTGCTAGATGAACGAACGTCTCTCCACATGCTCAGTTCTGAGAGATAAGTGTGTGTGAAAGCCGTCCTTCACCTAGCTTGTTGGGAACACAAAGTTTCTTTTCAGTTGCAAACTCCACTCCATACATCTATATGGGGAGGTACTAGCTCCAACTCGGTTTTACAGTGAAAACTGCAGGAACTTCAAACCGGCACTAGGAAACAGACTGAGAAACCAGAGTAAAAGTTTCTCCTGCAACCCGTTCCCTTTCTGCTCGATGAACGAACGTCTCTCCACATGCTCAGTTCTGAGAGATAAGTGTGTGTGAAAGCCGTCCTTCACCTAGATTGTTGGGAACACAAAGTTTCTTTTCAGTTGCAAACTCCACTCCATACATCTATATGGGGAGGTACTAGCTCCAACTCGGTTTTACAGTGAAAACTGCAGGAACTTCAAACCGGCACTAGGAAACAGACTGAGAAACCAGAGTAAAAGTTTCTCCTGCAACCCGTTCCCCTTGTGCTACATGAACGAACGTCTCTCCACATGCTCAGTTCTGAGAGATAAGTGTGTGTGAAAGCCGTCCTTCACCTAGCTTGTTGGGAACACAAAGTTTCTTTTCCGTTGCAAACTCCACTCCATACATATATATGGGGAGGTACTAGCTCCAACCAGGTTTTACAGTGATAACTGCAGGAAATTCAAACCGGCACTAGGTAACAGACTGAGAAACCAGAGTAAAAGTTTCTCCTGCAACCCGTTCCCCTTGTGCTAGATGAACGAACGTCTCTCCACATGCTCAGTTCTGAGAGATAAGTGTGTGTGAAAGCCGTCCTTCACCCAGCTTGTTGGGAACACAAAGTTTCTTTTCAGTTGCAAACTCCACTCCATACATATATATGGGGAGGTACTAGCTCCAACTCGGTTTTACAGTGAAAACTGCAGGAACTTCAAACCGGCACTAGGAAACAGACTGAGAAACCAGAGTAAAAGTTTCTCCTGCAACCCGTTCCCCTTGTGCTAGATGAACGAACGTCTCTCCACATGCTCAGTTCTGAGAGATAAGTGTGTGTGAAAGCCGTCCTTCACCTAGCATGTTGGGAACACAAAGTTTCTTTTCAGTTGCAAACTCCACTCCATACATATATATGGGGAGGTACTAGCTCCAACTCGGTTTTACAGTGAAAACTGCAGGAACTTCAAACCGGCACTAGGAAACAGACTGAGAAACCAGAGTAAAAGTTTCTCCTGCAACCCGTTCCCCTTGTGCTAGATGAACGAACGTCTCTCCACATGCTCAGTTCTGAGAGATCAGTGTGTGTGAAAGCCGTCCTTCACCTAGCTTGTTGGGAACACAAAGTTTCTTTTCAGTTGCAAACTCCACTCCATACATATATATGGGGAGGTACTAGCTCCAACTCGGTTTTACAGTGAAAACTGCAGGAACTTCAAACCGGCACTAGGAAACAGACTGAGAAACCAGAGTAAAAGTTTCTCCTGCAACCCGTTCCCTTTCTGCTCGATGAACGAACGTCTCTCCACATGCTCAGTTCTGAGAGATAAGTGTGTGTGAAAGCCGTCCTTCACCTAGCTTGTTGGGAACACAAAGTTTCTTTTCAGTTGCAAACTCCACTCCATACATCTATATGGGGAGGTACTAGCTCCAACCAGGTTTTACAGTGAAAACTGCAGGAACTTCAAACCGGCACTAGGAAACAGACTGAGAAACCAGAGTAAAAGTTTCTCCTGCAACCCGTTCCCCTTGTGCTAGATGAACGTACGTCTCTCCACATGCTCAGTTCTGAGAGATAAGTGTGTGTGAAAGCCGTCCTTCACCTAGCTTGTTGGGAACACAAAGTTTCTTTTCAGTTGCAAACTCCACTCCATACATCTATATGGGGAGGTACTAGCTCCAACCAGGTTTTACAGTGAAAACTGCAGGAACTTCAAACCGGCACTAGGAAACAGACTGAGAAACCAGAGTAAAAGTTTCTCCTGCAACCCGTTCCCCTTGTGCTACATGAACGAACGTCTCTCCACATGCTCAGTTCTGAGAGATAAGTGTGTGTGAAAGCCGTCCTTCACCTAGCTTGTTGGGAACACAAAGTTTCTTTTCCGTTGCAAACTCCACTCCATACATCTATATGGGGAGGTACTAGCTCCAAATCGGTTTTACAGTGAAAACTGCAGGAACATCAAACCGGCACTAGGAAACAGACTGAGAAACCAGAGTAAAAGTTTCTCCTGCAACCCGTTCCCCTTGTGCTAGATGAACGAACGTCTCTCCACATGCTCAGTTCTGAGAGATAAGTGTGTGTGAAAGCCGTCCTTCACCTAGCTTGTTGGGAACACAAAGTTTCTTTTCAGTTGCAAACTCCACTCCATACATATATATGGGGAGGTACTAGCTCCAACTCGGTTTTACAGTGAAAACTGCAGGAACTTCAAACCGGCACTAGGAAACAGACTGAGAAACCAGAGTAAAAGTTTCTCCTGCAACCCGTTCCCCTTGTGCTAGATGAACGAACGTCTCTCCACATGCTCAGTTCTGAGAGATAAGTGTGTGTGAAAGCCGTCCTTCACCTAGCTTGTTGGGAACACAAAGTTTCTTTTCAGTTGCAAACTCCACTCCATACATCTATATGGGGAGGTACTAGCTCCAACCAGGTTTTACAGTGAAAACTGCAGGAACTTCAAACCGGCACTAGGAAACAGACTGAGAAACCAGAGTAAAAGTTTCTCCTGCAACCCGTTCCCCTTGTGCTACATGAACGAACGTCTCTCCACATGCTCAGTTCTGAGAGATAAGTGTGTGTGAAAGCCGTCCTTCACCTAGCTTGTTGGGAACACAAAGTTTCTTTTCCGTTGCAAACTCCACTCCATACATCTATATGGGGAGGTACTAGCTCCAAATCGGTTTTACAGTGAAAACTGCAGGAACATCAAACCGGCACTAGGAAACAGACTGAGAAACCAGAGTAAAAGTTTCTCCTGCAACCCGTTCCCCTTGTGCTAGATGAACGAACGTCTCTCCACATGCTCAGTTCTGAGAGATAAGTGTGTGTGGAAGCCGTCCTTCACCTAGCTTGTTGGGAACACAAAGTTTCTTTTCAGTTGCAAACTCCACTCCATACATATATATGGGGAGGTACTAGCTCCAACTCGGTTTTACAGTGAAAACTGCAGGAACTTCAAACCGGCACTAGGAAACAGACTGAGAAACCAGAGTAAAAGTTTCTCCTGCAACCCGTTCCCCTTGTGCTAGATGAACGAACGTCTCTCCACATGCTCAGTTCTGAGAGATAAGTGTGTGTGAAAGCCGTCCTTCACCTAGCTTGTTGGGAACACAAAGTTTCTTTTCAGTTGCAAACTCCACTCCATACATATATATGGGGAGGTACTAGCTCCAAACAGGTTTTACAGTGAAAACTGCAGGAAATTCAAACCGGCACTAGGAAACAGACTGAGAAACCAGAGTAAAAGTTTCTCCTGCAACCCGTTCCCCTTGTGCTAGATGAACGAACGTCTCTCCACATGCTCAGTTCTGAGAGATAAGTGTGTGTGAAAGCAGTCCTTCACCTAGCTTGTTGGGAACACAAAGTTTCTTTTCAGTTGCAAACTCCACTCCATACATATATATGGGGAGGTACTAGCTCCAACCAGGTTTTACAGTGAAAACTGCAGGAACTTCAAACCGGCACTAGGAAACAGACTGAGAAACCAGAGTAAAAGTTTCTCCTGCAACCCGTTCCCCTTGTGCTAGATGAACGAACGTCTCTCCACATGCTCAGTTCTGAGAGATAAGTGTGTGTGAAAGCCGTCCTTCACCTAGCTTGTTGGGAACACAAAGTTTCTTTTCAGTTGCAAACTCCACTCCATACATATATATGGGGAGGTACTAGCTCCAACTCTGTTTTACAGTGAAAACTGCAGGAACTTCAAACCGGCACTAGGAAACAGACTGAGAAACCAGAGTAAAAGTTTCTCCTGCAACCCGTTCCCCTTGTGCTAGATGAACGAACGTCTCTCCACATGCTCAGTTCTGAGAGATAAGTGTGTGTGAAAGCCGTCCTTCACCTAGCTTGTTGGGAACACAAAGTTTCTTTTCAGTTGCAAACTCCACTCCATACATATATATGGGGAGGTACTAGCTCCAACTCGGTTTTACAGTGAAAACTGCAGGAACTTCAAACCGGCACTAGGAAACAGACTGAGAAACCAGAGTAAAAGTTTCTCCTGCAACCCGTTCCCTTTCTGCTCGATGAACGAACGTCTCTCCACATGCTCAGTTCTGAGAGATAAGTGTGTGTGAAAGCCGTCCTTCACCTAGCTTGTTGGGAACACAAAGTTTCTTTTCAGTTGCAAACTCCACTCCATACATCTATATGGGGAGGTACTAGCTCCAACCAGGTTTTACAGTGAAAACTGCAGGAACTTCAAACCGGCACTAGGAAACAGACTGAGAAACCAGAGTAAAAGTTTCTCCTGCAACCCGTTCCCCTTGTGCTACATGAACGAACGTCTCTCCACATGCTCAGTTCTGAGAGATAAGTGTGTGTGAAAGCCGTCCTTCACCTAGCATGTTGGGAACACAAAGTTTCTTTTCAGTTGCAAACTCCACTCCATACATATATATGGGGAGGTACTAGCTCCAACTCGGTTTTACAGTGAAAACTGCAGGAACTTCAAACCGGCACTAGGAAACAGACTGAGAAACCAGAGTAAAAGTTTCTCCTGCAACCCGTTCCCATTGTGCTAGATGAACGAACGTCTCTCCACATGCTCAGTTCTGAGAGATAAGTGTGTGTGAAAGCCGTCCTTCACCTAGCTTGTTGGGAACACAAAGTTTCTTTTCAGTTGTAAACTCCACTCCATACATATATATGGGGAGGTACTAGCTCCAACCAGGTTTTACAGTGAAAACTGCAGGAACTTCAAACCGGCACTAGGAAACAGACTGAGAAACCAGAGTAAAAGTTTCTCCTGCAACCCGTTCCCCTTGTGCTAGATGAACGAACGTCTCTCCACATGATCAGTTCTGAGAGATAAGTGTGTGTGAAAGCCGTCCTTCAACTAGCTTGTTGGGAACACAAAGTTTCTTTTCAGTTGCAAACTCCACTCCATACATATATATGGGGAGGTACTAGCTCCAACTCGGTTTTACAGTGAAAACTGCAGGAACTTCAAACCGGCACTAGGAAACAGACTGAGAAACCAGAGTAAAAGTTTCTCCTGCAACCCGTTCCCCTTGTGCTAGATGAACGAACGTCTCTCCACATGCTCAGTTCTGAGAGATAAGTGTGTGTGAAAGCCGTCCTTCACCTAGCTTGTTGGGAACACAAAGTTTCTTTTCAGTTGCAAACTCCACTCCATACATATATATGGGGAGGTACTAGCTCCAACTCGGTTTTACAGTGAAAACTGCAGGAACTTCAAACCGGCACTAGGAAACAGACTGAGAAACCAGAGTAAAAGTTTCTCCTGCAACCCGTTCCCCTTGTGCTACATGAACGAACGTCTCTCCACATGCTCAGTTCTGAGAGATAAGTGTGTGTGAAAGCCGTCCTTCACCTAGCATGTTGGGAACACAAAGTTTCTTTTCAGTTGCAAACTCCACTCCATACATATATATGGGGAGGTACTAGCTCCAACTCGGTTTTACAGTGAAAACTGCAGGAACTTCAAACCGGCACTAGGAAACAGACTGAGAAACCAGAGTAAAAGTTTCTCCTGCAACCCGTTCCCATTGTGCTAGATGAACGAACGTCTCTCCACATGCTCAGTTCTGAGAGATAAGTGTGTGTGAAAGCCGTCCTTCACCTAGCTTGTTGGGAACACAAAGTTTCTTTTCAGTTGTAAACTCCACTCCATACATATATATGGGGAGGTACTAGCTCCAACCAGGTTTTACAGTGAAAACTGCAGGAACTTCAAACCGGCACTAGGAAACAGACTGAGAAACCAGAGTAAAAGTTTCTCCTGCAACCCGTTCCCCTTGTGCTAGATGAACGAACGTCTCTCCACATGATCAGTTCTGAGAGATAAGTGTGTGTGAAAGCCGTCCTTCACCTAGCTTGTTGGGAACACAAAGTTTCTTTTCAGTTGCAAACTCCACTCCATACATATATATGGGGAGGTACTAGCTCCAACTCGGTTTTACAGTGAAAACTGCAGGAACTTCAAACCGGCACTAGGAAACAGACTGAGAAACCAGAGTAAAAGTTTCTCCTGCAACCCGTTCCCCTTGTGCTAGATGAACGAACGTCTCTCCACATGCTCAGTTCTGAGAGATAAGTGTGTGTGAAAGCCGTCCTTCACCTAGCTTGTTGGGAACACAAAGTTTCTTTTCAGTTGCAAACTCCACTCCATACATATATATGGGGAGGTACTAGCTCCAACTCGGTTTTACAGTGAAAACTGCAGGAACTTCAAACCGGCACTAGGAAACAGACTGAGAAACCAGAGTAAAAGTTTCTCCTGCAACCCGTTCCCTTTCTGCTCGATGAACGAACGTCTCTCCACATGCTCAGTTCTGAGAGATAAGTGTGTGTGAAAGCCGTCCTTCACCTAGCTTGTTGGGAACACAAAGTTTCTTTTCCGTTGCAAACTCCACTCCATACATCTATATGGGGAGGTACTAGCTCCAACCAGGTTTTACAGTGAAAACTGCAGGAACTTCAAACCGGCACTAGGAAACAGACTGAGAAACCAGAGTAAAAGTTTCTCCTGCAACCCGTTCCCCTTGTGCTACATGAACGAACGTCTCTCCACATGCTCAGTTCTGAGAGATAAGTGTGTGTGAAAGCCGTCCTTCACCTAGCATGTTGGGAACACAAAGTTTCTTTTCAGTTGCAAACTCCACTCCATACATATATATGGGGAGGTACTAGCTCCAACTCGGTTTTACAGTGAAAACTGCAGGAACTTCAAACCGGCACTAGGAAACAGACTGAGAAACCAGAGTAAAAGTTTCTCCTGCAACCCGTTCCCATTGTGCTAGATGAACGAACGTCTCTCCACATGCTCAGTTCTGAGAGATAAGTGTGTGTGAAAGCCGTCCTTCACCTAGCTTGTTGGGAACACAAAGTTTCTTTTCAGTTGCAAACTCCACTCCATACATATATATGGGGAGGTACTAGCTCCAACCAGGTTTTACAGTGAAAACTGCAGGAACTTCAAACCGGCACTAGGAAACAGACTGAGAAACCAGAGTAAAAGTTTCTCCTGCAACCCGTTCCCCTTGTGCTAGATGAACGAACGTCTCTCCACATGCTCAGTTCTGAGAGATAAGTGTGTGTGAAAGCCGTCCTTCACCTAGCTTGTTGGGAACACAAAGTTTCTTTTCAGTTGCAAACTCCACTCCATACATATATATGGGGAGGTACTAGCTCCAACTCGGTTTTACAGTGAAAACTGCAGGAACTTCAAACCGGCACTAGGAAACAGACTGAGAAACCAGAGTAAAAGTTTCTCCTGCAACCCGTTCCCTTTCTGCTCGATGAACGAACGTCTCTCCACATGCTCAGTTCTGAGAGATAAGTGTGTGTGAAAGCCGTCCTTCACCTAGCTTGTTGGGAACACAAAGTTTCTTTTCAGTTGCAAACTCCACTCCATACATCTATATGGGGAGGTACTAGCTCCAACCAGGTTTTACAGTGAAAACTGCAGGAACTTCAAACCGGCACTAGGAAACAGACTGAGAAACCAGAGTAAAAGTTTCTCCTGCAACCCGTTCCCCTTGTGCTACATGAACGAACGTCTCTCCACATGCTCAGTTCTGAGAGATAAGTGTGTGTGAAAGCCGTCCTTCACCTAGCTTGTTGGGAACACAAAGTTTCTTTTCCGTTGCAAACTCCACTCCATACATCTATATGGGGAGGTACTAGCTCCAAATCGGTTTTACAGAGAAAACTGCAGGAACTTCAAACCGGCACTAGGAAACAGACTGAGAAACCAGAGTAAAAGTTTCTCCTGCAACCCGTTCCCCTTGTGCTAGATGAACGAACGTCTCTCCACATGCTCAGTTCTGAGAGATAAGTGTGTGTGAAAGCCGTCCTTCACCTAGCTTGTTGGGAACACAAAGTTTCTTTTCAGTTGCAAACTCCACTCCATACATATATATGGGGAGGTACTAGCTCCAACTCGGTTTTACAGTGAAAACTGCAGGAACTTCAAACCGGCACTAGGAAACAGACTGAGAAACCAGAGTAAAAGTTTCTCCTGCAACCCGTTCCCCTTGTGCTAGATGAACGAACGTCTCTCCACATGCTCAGTTCTGAGAGATCAGTGTGTGTGAAAGCCGTCCTTCACCTAGCTTGTTGGGAACACAAAGTTTCTTTTCAGTTGCAAACTCCACTCCATACATATATATGGGGAGGTACTAGCTCCAACTCGGTTTTACAGTGAAAACTGCAGGAACTTCAAACCGGCACTAGGAAACAGACTGAGAAACCAGAGTAAAAGTTTCTCCTGCAACCCGTTCCCCTTGTGCTAGATGAACGTACGTCTCTCCACATGCTCAGTTCTGAGAGATAAGTGTGTGTGAAAGCCGTCCTTCACCTAGCTTGTTGGAAACACAAAGTTTCTTTTCAGTTGCAAACTCCACTCCATACATCTATATGGGGAGGTACTAGCTCCAACTCGGTTTTACAGTGAAAACTGCAGGAACTTCAAACCGGCACTAGGAAACAGACTGAGAAACCAGAGTAAAAGTTTCTCCTGCAACCCGTTCCCCTTGTGCTAGATGAACGTACGTCTCTCCACATGCTCAGTTCTGAGAGATAAGTGTGTGTGAAAGCCGTCCTTCACCTAGCTTGTTGGGAACACAAAGTTTCTTTTCAGTTGCAAACTCCACTCCATACATCTATATGGGGAGGTACTAGCTCCAACCAGGTTTTACACTGAAAACTGCAGGAACTTCAAACCGGCACTAGGAAACAGACTGAGAAACCAGAGTAAAAGTTTCTCCTGCAACCCGTTCCCCTTGTGCTACATGAACGAACGTCTCTCCACATGCTCAGTTCTGAGAGATAAGTGTGTGTGAAAGCCGTCCTTCACCTAGCTTGTTGGGAACACAAAGTTTCTTTTCCGTTGCAAACTCCACTCCATACATCTATATGGGGAGGTACTAGCTCCAACTCGGTTTTACAGTGAAAACTGCAGGAACATCAAACCGGCACTAGGAAACAGACTGAGAAACCAGAGTAAAAGTTTCTCCTGCAACCCGTTCCCCTTGTGCTAGATGAACGAACGTCTCTCCACATGCTCAGTTCTGAGAGATAAGTGTGTGTGAAAGCCGTCCTTCACCTAGCTTGTTGGGAACACAAAGTTTCTTTTCAGTTGCAAACTCCACTCCATACATATATATGGGGAGGTACTAGCTCCAACTCGGTTTTACAGTGAAAACTGAAGGAACTTCAAACCGGCACTAGGAAACAGACTGAGAAACCAGAGTAAAAGTTTCTCCTGCAACCCGTTCCCCTTGTGCTAGATGAATGAACGTCTCTCCACATGCTCAGTTCTGAGAGATAAGTGTGTGTGAAAGCCGTCCTTCACCTAGCTTGTTGGGAACACAAAGTTTCTTTTCAGTTGCAAACTCCACTCCATACATATATATGGGGAGGTACTAGCTCCAACCAGGTTTTACAGTGAAAACTGCAGGAAATTCAAACCGGCACTAGGAAACAGACTGAGAAACCAGAGTAAAACTTTCTCCTGCAACCCGTTCCCCTTGTGCTAGATGAACGAACGTCTCTCCACATGCTCAGTTCTGAGAGATAAGTGTGTGTGAAAGCCGTCCTTCAACTAGCTTGTTGGGAACACAAAGTTTCTTTTCAGTTGCAAACTCCACTCCATACATATATATGGGGAGGTACTAGCTCCAACTCGGTTTTACAGTGAAAACTGCAGGAACTTGAAACCGGCACTAGGAAACAGACTGAGAAACCAGAGTAAAAGTTTCTCCTGCAACCCGTTCCCCTTGTGCTAGATGAACGAACGTCTCTCCACATGCTCAGTTCTGAGAGATAAGTGTGTGTGAAAGCCGTCCTTCACCTAGCTTGTTGGGAACACAAAGTTTCTTTTCAGTTGCAAACTCCACTCCATACATCTATATGGGGAGGTACTAGCTCCAACCAGGTTTTACAGTGAAAACTGCAGGAACTTCAAACCGGCACTAGGAAACAGACTGAGAAACCAGAGTAAAAGTTTCTCCTGCAACCCGTTCCCCTTGTGCTACATGAACGAACGTCTCTCCACATGCTCAGTTCTGAGAGATAAGTGTGTGTGAAAGCCGTCCTTCACCTAGCTTGTTGGGAACACAAAGTTTCTTTTCCGTTGCAAACTCCACTCCATACATCTATATGGGGAGGTACTAGCTCCAAATCGGTTTTACAGTGAAAACTGCAGGAACATCAAACCGGCACTAGGAAACAGACTGAGAAACCAGAGTAAAAGTTTCTCCTGCAACCCGTTCCCCTTGTGCTAGATGAACGAACGTCTCTCCACATGCTCAGTTCTGAGAGATAAGTGTGTGTGAAAGCCGTCCTTCACCTAGCTTGTTGGGAACACAAAGTTTCTTTTCAGTTGCAAACTCCACTCCATACATATATATGGGGAGGTACTAGCTCCAACTCGGTTTTACAGTGAAAACTGCAGGAACTTCAAACCGGCACTAGGAAACAGACTGAGAAACCAGAGTAAAAGTTTCTCCTGCAACCCGTTCCCCTTGTGCTAGATGAACGAACGTCTCTCCACATGCTCAGTTCTGAGAGATCAGTGTGTGTGAAAGCCGTCCTTCACCTAGCTTGTTGGGAACACAAAGTTTCTTTTCAGTTGCAAACTCCACTCCATACATATATATGGGGAGGTACTAGCTCCAACTCGGTTTTACAGTGAAAACTGCAGGAACTTGAAACCGGCACTAGGAAACAGACTGAGAAACCAGAGTAAAAGTTTCTCCTGCAACCCGTTCCCCTTGTGCTAGATGAACGTACGTCTCTCCACATGCTCAGTTCTGAGAGATAAGTGTGTGTGAAAGCCGTCCTTCACCTAGCTTGTTGGGAACACAAAGTTTCTTTTCAGTTGCAAACTCCACTCCATACATATATATGGGGAGGTACTAGCTCCAACTCGGTTTTACAGAGAAAACTGCAGGAACTTCAAACCGGCACTAGGAAACAGACTGAGAAACCAGAGAAAAGTTTCTCCTGCAACCCGTTCCCCTTGTGCTAGATGAACGAACGTCTCTCCACATGCTCAGTTCTGAGAGATAAGTGTGTGTGAAAGCCGTCCTTCACCTAGCTTGTTGGGAACACAAAGTTTCTTTTCAGTTGCAAACTCCACTCCATACATATATATGGGGAGGTACTAGCTCCAACTCGGTTTTACAGTGAAAACTGCAGGAACTTCAAACCGGCACTAGGAAACAGACTGAGAAACCAGAGTAAAAGTTTCTCCTGCAAACCGTTCCCCTTGTGCTAGATGAACGAACGTCTCTCCACATGCTCAGTTCTGAGAGATAAGTGTGTGTGAAAGCCGTCCTTCACCTAGCTTGTTGGGAACACAAAGATTCTTTTCAGTTGCAAACTCCACTCCATACATATATATGGGGAGGTACTAGCTCCAACCAGGTTTTACAGTGAAAACTGCAGGAAATTCAAACCGGCACTAGGAAACAGACTGAGAAACCAGAGTAAAAGTTTCTCCTGCAACCCGTTCCCCTTGTGCTAGATGAACGAACGTCTCTCCACATGCTCAGTTCTGAGAGATAAGTGTGTGTGAAAGCCGTCCTTCACCTAGCTTGTTGGGAACACAAAGTTTCTTTTCAGTTGCAAACTCCACTCCATATATATATATGGGGAGGTACTAGCTCCAACTCGGTTTTACAGTGAAAACTGCAGGAACTTCAAACCGGCACTAGGAAACAGACTGAGAAACCAGAGTAAAAGTTTCTCCTGCAACCCGTTCCCCTTGTGCTAGATGAACGAACGTCTCTCCACATGCTCAGTTCTGAGAGATCAGTGTGTGTGAAAGCCGTACTTCACCTAGCTTGTTGGGAACACAAAGTTTCTTTTCAGTTGCAAACTCCACTCCATACATATATATGGGGAGGTACTAGCTCCAACTCGGTTTTACAGAGAAAACTGCAGGAACTTCGAACCGGCACTAGGAAACAGACTGAGAAACCAGAGAAAAGTTTCTCCTGCAACCCGTTCCCCTTGTGCTAGATGAACGAACGTCTCTCCACATGCTCAGTTCTGAGAG
The DNA here is from genome assembly GCF_036321535.1 of Camelus dromedarius. Taxonomy (NCBI): domain Eukaryota; kingdom Metazoa; phylum Chordata; class Mammalia; order Artiodactyla; family Camelidae; genus Camelus; species Camelus dromedarius. The sequence goes on from NW_026989802.1 coordinate 63,624, forward strand.
ATAAGTGTGTGTGAAAGCCGTCCTTCACCTAGCTTGTTGGGAACACAAAGTTTCTTTTCAGTTGCAAACTCCACTCCATACATATATATGGGGAGGTACTAGCTCCAACTCGGTTTTACAGTGAAAACTGCAGGAACTTCAAACCGGCACTAGGAAACAGACTGAGAAACCAGAGTAAAAGTTTCTCCTGCAACCCGTTCCCCTTGTGCTAGATGAACGAACGTCTCTCCACATGCTCAGTTCTGAGAGATAAGTGTGTGTGAAAGCCGTCCTTCACCTAGCTTGTTGGGAACACAAAGTTTCTTTTCAGTTGCAAACTCCACTCCATACATATATATGGGGAGGTACTAGCTCCAACTCGGTTTTACAGTGAAAACTGCAGGAAATTCAAACCGGCACTAGGAAACAGACTGAGAAACCAGAGTAAAAGTTTCTCCTGCAACCCGTTCCCCTTGTGCTAGATGAACGAACGTCTCTCCACATGCTCAGTTCTGAGAGATAAGTGTGTGTGAAAGCCGTCCTTCACCTAGCTTGTTGGGAACACAAAGTTTCTTTTCAGTTGCAAACTCCACTCCATACATATATATGGGGAGGTACTAGCTCCAACCAGGTTTTACAGTGAAAACTGCAGGAACTTCAAACCGGCACTAGGAAACAGACTGAGAAACCAGAGTAAAAGTTTCTCCTGCAACCCGTTCCCCTTGTGCTAGATGAACGAACGTCTCTCCACATGCTCAGTTCTGAGAGAACAGTGTGTGTGAAAGCCGTCCTTCACCTAGCTTGTTGGGAACACAAAGTTTCTTTTCAGTTGCAAACTCCACTCCATACATATATATGGGGAGGTACTAGCTCCAACTCGGTTTTACAGTGAAAACTGCAGGAACTTCAAACCGGCACTAGGAAACAGACTGAGAAACCAGAGTAAAAGTTTCTCCTGCAACCCGTTCCCCTTGTGCTAGATGAACGAACGTCTCTCCACATGCTCAGTTCTGAGAGATCAGTGTGTGTGAAAGCCGTCCTTCACCTAGCTTGTTGGGAACACAAAGTTTCTTTTCAGTTGCAAACTCCACTCCATACATATATATGGGGAGGTACTAGCTCCAACTCGGTTTTACAGTGAAAACTGCAGGAACTTGAAACCGGCACTAGGAAACAGACTGAGAAACCAGAGTAAAAGTTTCTCCTGCAACCCGTTCCCCTTGTGCTAGATGAACGTACGTCTCTCCACATGCTCAGTTCTGAGAGATAAGTGTGTGTGAAAGCCGTACTTCACCTAGCTTGTTGGGAACACAAAGTTTCTTTTCAGTTGCAAACTCCACTCCATACATATATATGGGGAGGTACTAGCTCCAACTCGGTTTTACAGAGAAAACTGCAGGAACTTCAAACCGGCACTAGGAACCAGACTGAGAAACCAGAGTAAAAGTTTCTCCTGCAACCCGTTCCCCTTGTGCTAGATGAACGAACGTCTCTCCACATGCTCAGTTCTGAGAGATCAGTGTGTGTGAAAGCCGTCCTTCACCTAGCTTGTTGGGAACACAAAGTTTCTTTTCAGTTGCAAACTCCACTCCATACATATATATGGGGAGGTACTAGCTCCAACCAGGTTTTACAGTGAAAACTGCAGGAAATTCAAACCGGCACTAGGAAACAGACTGAGAAACCAGAGTAAAAGTTTCTCCTGCAACCCGTTCCCCTTGTGCTAGATGAACGAACGTCTCTCCACATGCTCAGTTCTGAGAGATAAGTGTGTGTGAAAGCCGTCCTTCACCTAGCTTGTTGGGAACACAAAGTTTCTTTTCAGTTGCAAACTCCACTCCATACATCTATATGGGGAGGTACTAGCTCCAACCAGGTTTTACAGTGAAAACTGCAGGAACTTCAAACCGGCACTAGGAAACAGACTGAGAAACCAGAGTAAAAGTTTCTCCTGCAACCCGTTCCCCTTGTGCTACATGAACGAACGTCTCTCCACATGCTCAGTTCTGAGAGATAAGTGTGTGTGAAAGCCGTCCTTCACCTAGCTTGTTGGAACACAAAGTTTCTTTTCCGTTGCAAACTCCACTCCATACATCTATATGGGGAGGTACTAGCTCCAAATCGGTTTTACAGTGAAAACTGCAGGAACATCAAACCGGCACTAGGAAACAGACTGAGAAACCAGAGTAAAAGTTTCTCCTGCAACCCGTTCCCCTTGTGCTAGATGAACGAACGTCTCTCCACATGCTCAGTTCTGAGAGATAAGTGTGTGTGAAAGCCGTCCTTCACCTAGCTTGTTGGGAACACAAAGTTTCTTTTCAGTTGCAAACTCCACTCCATACATATATATGGGGAGGTACTAGCTCCAACTCGGTTTTACAGTGAAAACTGCAGGAACTTCAAACCGGCACTAGGAAACAGACTGAGAAACCAGAGTAAAAGTTTCTCCTGCAACCCGTTCCCCTTGTGCTAGATGAACGAACGTCTCTCCACATGCTCAGTTCTGAGAGATCAGTGTGTGTGAAAGCCGTCCTTCACCTAGCTTGTTGGGAACACAAAGTTTCTTTTCAGTTGCAAACTCCACTCCATACATATATATGGGGAGGTACTAGCTCCAACTCGGTTTTACAGTGAAAACTGCAGGAACTTGAAACCGGCACTAGGAAACAGACTGAGAAACCAGAGTAAAAGTTTCTCCTGCAACCCGTTCCCCTTGTGCTAGATGAACGTACGTCTCTCCACATGCTCAGTTCTGAGAGATAAGTGTGTGTGAAAGCCGTACTTCACCTAGCTTGTTGGGAACACAAAGTTTCTTTTCAGTTGCAAACTCCACTCCATACATATATATGGGGAGGTACTAGCTCCAACTCGGTTTTACAGAGAAAACTGCAGGAACTTCAAACCGGCACTAGGAACCAGACTGAGAAACCAGAGTAAAAGTTTCTCCTGCAACCCGTTCCCCTTGTGCTAGATGAACGAACGTCTCTCCACATGCTCAGTTCTGAGAGATCAGTGTGTGTGAAAGCCGTCCTTCACCTAGCTTGTTGGGAACACAAAGTTTCTTTTCAGTTGCAAACTCCACTCCATACATATATATGGGGAGGTACTAGCTCCAACCAGGTTTTACAGTGAAAACTGCAGGAAATTCAAACCGGCACTAGGAAACAGACTGAGAAACCAGAGTAAAAGTTTCTCCTGCAACCCGTTCCCTTGTGCTAGATGAACGAACGTCTCTCCACATGCTCAGTTCTGAGAGATAAGTGTGTGTGAAAGCCGTCCTTCACCTAGCTTGTTGGGAACACAAAGTTTCTTTTCAGTTGCAAACTCCACTCCATACATCTATATGGGGAGGTACTAGCTCCAACCAGGTTTTACAGTGAAAACTGCAGGAACTTCAAACCGGCACTAGGAAACAGACTGAGAAACCAGAGTAAAAGTTTCTCCTGCAACCCGTTCCCCTTGTGCTACATGAACGAACGTCTCTCCACATGCTCAGTTCTGAGAGATAAGTGTGTGTGAAAGCCGTCCTTCACCTAGCTTGTTGGGAACACAAAGTTTCTTTTCCGTTGCAAACTCCACTCCATACATCTATATGGGGAGGTACTAGCTCCAAATCGGTTTTACAGTGAAAACTGCAGGAACATCAAACCGGCACTAGGAAACAGACTGAGAAACCAGAGTAAAAGTTTCTCCTGCAACCCGTTCCCCTTGTGCTAGATGAACGAACGTCTCTCCACATGCTCAGTTCTGAGAGATAAGTGTGTGTGAAAGCCGTCCTTCACCTAGCTTGTTGGGAACACAAAGTTTCTTTTCAGTTGCAAACTCCACTCCATACATATATATGGGGAGGTACTAGCTCCAACTCGGTTTTACAGTGAAAACTGCAGGAACTTCAAACCGGCACTAGGAAACAGACTGAGAAACCAGAGTAAAAGTTTCTCCTGCAACCCGTTCCCATTGTGCTAGATGAACGAACGTCTCTCCACATGCTCAGTTCTGAGAGATCAGTGTGTGTGAAAGCCGTCCTTCACCTAGCTTGTTGGGAACACAAAGTTTCTTTTCAGTTGCAAACTCCACTCCATACATATATATGGGGAGGTACTAGCTCCAACTCGGTTTTACAGTGAAAACTGCAGGAACTTCAAACCGGCACTAGGAAACAGACTGAGAAACCAGAGTAAAAGTTTCTCCTGCAACCCGTTCCCCTTGTGCTAGATGAACGTACGTCTCTCCACATGCTCAGTTCTGAGAGATAAGTGTGTGTGAAAGCCGTCCTTCACCTAGCTTGTTGGGAACACAAAGTTTCTTTTCAGTTGCAAACTCCACTCCATACATATATATGGGGAGGTACTAGCTCCAACTCGGTTTTACAGTGAAAACTGCAGGAACTTCAAACCGGCACTAGGAAACAGACTGAGAAACCAGAGTAAAAGTTTCTCCTGCAACCCGTTCCCCTTGTGCTAGATGAACGAACGTCTCTCCACATGCTCAGTTCTGAGAGATAAGTGTGTGTGAAAGCCGTCCTTCACCTAGCTTGTTGGGAACACAAAGTTTCTTTTCAGTTGCAAACTCCACTCCATACATATATATGGGGAGGTACTAGCTCCAACTCGGTTTTACAGTGAAAACTGCAGGAACTTCAAACCGGCACTAGGAAACAGACTGAGAAACCAGAGTAAAAGTTTCTCCTGCAACCCGTTCCCCTTGTGCTAGATGAACGAACGTCTCTCCACATGCTCAGTTCTGAGAGATAAGTGTGTGTGAAAGCCGTCCTTCACCTAGCTTGTTGGGAACACAAAGTTTCTTTTCAGTTGCAAACTCCACTCCATATATATATATGGGGAGGTACTAGCTCCAACTCGGTTTTACAGTGAAAACTGCAGGAACTTCAAACCGGCACTAGGAAACAGACTGAGAAACCAGAGTAAAAGTTTCTCCTGCAACCCGTTCCCCTTGTGCTAGATGAACGAACGTCTCTCCACATGCTCAGTTCTGAGAGATCAGTGTGTGTGAAAGCCGTCCTTCACCTAGCTTGTTGGGAACACAAAGTTTCTTTTCAGTTGCAAACTCCACTCCATACATATATATGGGGAGGTACTAGCTCCAACTCGGTTTTACAGTGAAAACTGCAGGAACTTGAAACCGGCACTAGGAAACAGACTGAGAAACCAGAGTAAAAGTTTCTCCTGCAACCCGTTCCCCTTGTGCTAGATGAACGTACGTCTCTCCACATGCTCAGTTCTGAGAGATAAGTGTGTGTGAAAGCCGTACTTCACCTAGCTTGTTGGGAACACAAAGTTTCTTTTCAGTTGCAAACTCCACTCCATACATATATATGGGGAGGTACTAGCTCCAACTCGGTTTTACAGAGAAAACTGCAGGAACTTCAAACCGGCACTAGGAAACAGACTGAGAAACCAGAGAAAAGTTTCTCCTGCAACCCGTTCCCCTTGTGCTAGATGAACGAACGTCTCTCCACATGCTCAGTTCTGAGAGATAAGTGTGTGTGAAAGCCGTCCTTCACCTAGCTTGTTGGGAACACAAAGTTTCTTTTCAGTTGCAAACTCCACTCCATACATATATATGGGGAGGTACTAGCTCCAACTCGGTTTTACAGTGAAAACTGCAGGAACTTCAAACCGGCACTAGGAAACAGACTGAGAAACCAGAGTAAAAGTTTCTCCTGCAAACCGTTCCCCTTGTGCTAGATGAACGAACGTCTCTCCACATGCTCAGTTCTGAGAGATAAGTGTGTGTGAAAGCCGTCCTTCACCTAGCTTGTTGGGAACACAAAGATTCTTTTCAGTTGCAAACTCCACTCCATACATATATATGGGGAGGTACTAGCTCCAACCAGGTTTTACAGTGAAAACTGCAGGAAATTCAAACCGGCACTAGGAAACAGACTGAGAAACCAGAGTAAAAGTTTCTCCTGCAACCCGTTCCCCTTGTGCTAGATGAACGAACGTCTCTCCACATGCTCAGTTCTGAGAGATAAGTGTGTGTGAAAGCCGTCCTTCACCTAGCTTGTTGGGAACACAAAGTTTCTTTTCAGTTGCAAACTCCACTCCATATATATTTATGGGGAGGTACTAGCTCCAACTCGGTTTTACAGTGAAAACTGCAGGAACTTCAAACCGGCACTAGGAAACAGACTGAGAAACCAGAGTAAAAGTTTCTCCTGCAACCCGTTCCCCTTGTGCTAGATGAACGAACGTCTCTCCACATGCTCAGTTCTGAGAGATCAGTGTGTGTGAAAGCCGTACTTCACCTAGCTTGTTGGGAACACAAAGTTTCTTTTCAGTTGCAAACTCCACTCCATACATATATATGGGGAGGTACTAGCTCCAACTCGGTTTTACAGAGAAAACTGCAGGAACTTCGAACCGGCACTAGGAAACAGACTGAGAAACCAGAGAAAAGTTTCTCCTGCAACCCGTTCCCCTTGTGCTAGATGAACGAACGTCTCTCCACATGCTCAGTTCTGAGAGATAAGTGTGTGTGAAAGCCGTCCTTCACCTAGCTTGTTGGGAACACAAAGTTTCTTTTCAGTTGCAAACTCCACTCCATACATATATATGGGGAGGTACTAGCTCCAACTCGGTTTTACAGTGAAAACTGCAGGAACTTCAAACCGGCACTAGGAAACAGACTGAGAAACCAGAGTAAAAGTTTCTCCTGCAACCCGTTCCCCTTGTGCTAGATGAACGAACGTCTCTCCACATGCTCAGTTCTGAGAGATAAGTGTGTGTGAAAGCCGTCCTTCACCTAGCTTGTTGGGAACACAAAGTTTCTTTTCAGTTGCAAACTCCACTCCATACATATATATGGGGAGGTACTAGCTCCAACTCGGTTTTACAGTGAAAACTGCAGGAAATTCAAACCGGCACTAGGAAACAGACTGAGAAACCAGAGTAAAAGTTTCTCCTGCAACCCGTTCCCCTTGTGCTAGATGAACGAACGTCTCTCCACATGCTCAGTTCTGAGAGATAAGTGTGTGTGAAAGCCGTCCTTCACCTAGCTTGTTGGGAACACAAAGTTTCTTTTCAGTTGCAAACTCCACTCCATACATATATATGGGGAGGTACTAGCTCCAACCAGGTTTTACAGTGAAAACTGCAGGAACTTCAAACCGGCACTAGGAAACAGACTGAGAAACCAGAGTAAAAGTTTCTCCTGCAACCCGTTCCCCTTGTGCTAGATGAACGAACGTCTCTCCACATGCTCAGTTCTGAGAGAACAGTGTGTGTGAAAGCCGTCCTTCACCTAGCTTGTTGGGAACACAAAGTTTCTTTTCAGTTGCAAACTCCACTCCATACATATATATGGGGAGGTACTAGCTCCAACTCGGTTTTACAGTGAAAACTGCAGGAACTTCAAACCGGCACTAGGAAACAGACTGAGAAACCAGAGTAAAAGTTTCTCCTGCAACCCGTTCCCCTTGTGCTAGATGAACGAACGTCTCTCCACATGCTCAGTTCTGAGAGATCAGTGTGTGTGAAAGCCGTCCTTCACCTAGCTTGTTGGGAACACAAAGTTTCTTTTCAGTTGCAAACTCCACTCCATACATATATATGGGGAGGTACTAGCTCCAACTCGGTTTTACAGTGAAAACTGCAGGAACTTGAAACCGGCACTAGGAAACAGACTGAGAAACCAGAGTAAAAGTTTCTCCTGCAACCCGTTCCCCTTGTGCTAGATGAACGTACGTCTCTCCACATGCTCAGTTCTGAGAGATAAGTGTGTGTGAAAGCCGTACTTCACCTAGCTTGTTGGGAACACAAAGTTTCTTTTCAGTTGCAAACTCCACTCCATACATATATATGGGGAGGTACTAGCTCCAACTCGGTTTTACAGAGAAAACTGCAGGAACTTCAAACCGGCACTAGGAACCAGACTGAGAAACCAGAGTAAAAGTTTCTCCTGCAACCCGTTCCCCTTGTGCTAGATGAACGAACGTCTCTCCACATGCTCAGTTCTGAGAGATCAGTGTGTGTGAAAGCCGTCCTTCACCTAGCTTGTTGGGAACACAAAGTTTCTTTTCAGTTGCAAACTCCACTCCATACATATATATGGGGAGGTACTAGCTCCAACCAGGTTTTACAGTGAAAACTGCAGGAAATTCAAACCGGCACTAGGAAACAGACTGAGAAACCAGAGTAAAAGTTTCTCCTGCAACCCGTTCCCCTTGTGCTAGATGAACGAACGTCTCTCCACATGCTCAGTTCTGAGAGATAAGTGTGTGTGAAAGCCGTCATTCACCTAGCTTGTTGGGAACACAAAGTTTCTTTTCAGTTGCAAACTCCACTCCATACATATATATGGGGAGGTACTAGCTCCAACTCGGTTTTACAGTGAAAACTGCAGGAACTTCAAACCGGCACTAGGAAACAGACTGAGAAACCAGAGTAAAAGTTTCTCCTGCAACCCGTTCCCCTTGTGCTAGATGAACGAACGTCTCTCCACATGCTCAGTTCTGAGAGATCAGTGTGTGTGAAAGCCGTCCTTCACCTAGCTTGTTGGGAACACAAAGTTTCTTTTCAGTTGCAAACTCCACTCCATACATATATATGGGGAGGTACTAGCTCCAACTCGGTTTTACAGTGAAAACTGCAGGAACTTGAAACCGGCACTAGGAAACAGACTGAGAAACCAGAGTAAAAGTTTCTCCTGCAACCCGTTCCCCTTGTGCTAGATGAACGAACGTCTCTCCACATGCTCAGTTCTGAGAGATAAGTGTGTGTGAAAGCCGTACTTCACCTAGCTTGTTGGGAACACAAAGTTTCTTTTCAGTTGCAAACTCCACTCCATACATATATATGGGGAGGTACTAGCTCCAACTCGGTTTTACAGAGAAAACTGCAGGAACTTCGAACCGGCACTAGGAAACAGACTGAGAAACCAGAGTAAAAGTTTCTCCTGCAACCCGTTCCCCTTGTGCTAGATGAACGAACTTCTCTCCACATGCTCAGTTCTGAGAGATAAGTGTGTGTGAAAGCCGTCCTTCACCTAGCTTGTTGGGAACACAAAGTTTCTTTTCAGTTGCAAACTCCACTCCATACATATATATGGGGAGGTACTAGCTCCAACTCGGTTTTACAGTGAAAACTGCAGGAACTTCAAACCGGCACTAGGAAACAGACTGAGAAACCAGAGTAAAAGTTTCTCCTGCAACCCGTTCCCCTTGTGCTAGATGAACGAACGTCTCTCCACATGCTCAGTTCTGAGAGATCAGTGTGTGTGAAAGCCGTCCTTCACCTAGCTTGTTGGGAACACAAAGTTTCTTTTCAGTTGCAAACTCCACTCCATACATATATATGGGGAGGTACTAGCTCCAACCAGGTTTTACAGTGAAAACTGCAGGAAATTCAAACCGGCACTAGGAAACAGACTGAGAAACCAGAGTAAAAGTTTCTCCTGCAACCCGTTCCCCTTGTGCTAGATGAACGAACGTCTCTCCACATGCTCAGTTCTGAGAGATAAGTGTGTGTGAAAGCCGTCCTTCACCTAGCTTGTTGGGAACACAAAGTTTCTTTTCAGTTGCAAACTCCACTCCATACATATATATGGGGAGGTACTAGCTCCAACTCGGTTTTACAGTGAAAACTGCAGGAACTTCAAACCGGCACTAGGAAACAGACTGAGAAACCAGAGTAAAAGTTTCTCCTGCAACCCGTTCCCCTTGTGCTAGATGAACGAACGTCTCTCCACATGCTCAGTTCTGAGAGATAAGTGTGTGTGAAAGCCGTCCTTCACCTAGCTTGTTGGGAACACAAAGTTTCTTTTCAGTTGCAAACTCCACTCCATACATATATATGGGGAGGTACTAGCTCCAACTCGGTTTTACAGTGAAAACTGCAGGAACTTGAAACCGGCACTAGGAAACAGACTGAGAAACCAGAGTAAAAGTTTCTCCTGCAACCCGTTCCCCTTGTGCTAGATGAACGTACGTCTCTCCACATGCTCAGTTCTGAGAGATAAGTGTGTGTGAAAGCCGTCCTTCACCTAGCTTGTTGGGAACACAAAGTTTCTTTTCAGTTGCAAACTCCACTCCATACATATATATGGGGAGGTACTAGCTCCAACTCGGTTTTACAGAGAAAACTGCAGGAACTCAAAAACCGGCACTAGGAAACAGACTGAGAAACCAGAGAAAAGTTTCTCCTGCAACCCGTTCCCCTTGTGCTAGATGAACGAACGTCTCTCCACATGCTCAGTTCTGAGAGATAAGTGTGTGTGAAAGCCGTCCTTCACCTAGCTTGTTGGGAACACAAAGTTTCTTTTCAGTTGCAAACTCCACTCCATACATATATATGGGGAGGTACTAGCTCCAACTCGGTTTTACAGTGAAAACTGCAGGAACTTCAAACCGGCACTAGGAAACAGACTGAGAAACCAGAGTAAAAGTTTCTCCTGCAACCCGTTCCCCTTGTGCTAGATGAACGAACGTCTCTCCACATGCTCAGTTCTGAGAGATCAGTGTGTGTGAAAGCCGTCCTTCACCTAGCTTGTTGGGAACACAAAGTTTCTTTTCAGTTGCAAACTCCACTCCATACATATATATGGGGAGGTACTAGCTCCAACTCGGTTTTACAGTGAAAACTGCAGGAACTTCAAACCGGCACTAGGAAACAGACTGAGAAACCAGAGTAAAAGTTTCTCCTGCAACCCGTTCCCCTTGTGCTAGATGAACGTACGTCTCTCCACATGCTCAGTTCTGAGAGATAAGTGTGTGTGAAAGCCGTCCTTCACCTAGCTTGTTGGAACACAAAGTTTCTTTTCAGTTGCAAACTCCACTCCATACATATATATGGGGAGGTACTAGCTCCAACTCGGTTTTACAGTGAAAACTGCAGGAACTTCAAACCGGCACTAGGAAACAGACTGAGAAACCAGAGTAAAAGTTTCTCCTGCAACCCGTTCCCCTTGTGCTAGATGAACGTACGTCTCTCCACATGCTCAGTTCTGAGAGATAAGTGTGTGTGAAAGCCGTCCTTCACCTAGCTTGTTGGGAACACAAAGTTTCTTTTCAGTTGCAAACTCCACTCCATACATATATATGGGGAGGTACTAGCTCCAACCAGGTTTTACAGTGAAAACTGCAGGAAATTCAAACCGGCACTAGGAAACAGACTGAGAAACCAGAGTAAAAGTTTCTCCTGCAACCCGTTCCCCTTGTGCTAGATGAACGAACGTCTCTCCACATGCTCAGTTCTGAGAGATAAGTGTGTGTGAAAGCCGTCCTTCACCTAGCTTGTTGGGAACACAAAGTTTCTTTTCAGTTGCAAACTCCACTCCATACATATATATGGGGAGGTACTAGCTCCAACTCGGTTTTACAGTGAAAACTGCAGGAACTTCAAACCGGCACTAGGAAACAGACTGAGAAACCAGAGTAAAAGTTTCTCCTGCAACCCGTTCCCCTTGTGCTAGATGAACGAACGTCTCTCCACATGCTCAGTTCTGAGAGATAAGTGTGTGTGAAAGCCGTCCTTCACCTAGCTTGTTGGGAACACAAAGTTTCTTTTCAGTTGCAAACTCCACTCCATACATATATATGGGGAGGTACTAGCTCCAACTCGGTTTTACAGTGAAAACTGCAGGAACTCAAAACCGGCACTAGGAAACAGACTGAGAAACCAGAGTAAAAGTTTCTCCTGCAACCCGTTCCCCTTGTGCTAGATGAACGAACGTCTCTCCACATGCTCAGTTCTGAGAGATCAGTGTGTGTGAAAGCCGTCCTTCACCTAGCTTGTTGGGAACACAAAGTTTCTTTTCAGTTGCAAACTCCACTCCATACATATATATGGGGAGGTACTAGCTCCAACTCGGTTTTACAGTGAAAACTGCAGGAACTTCAAACCGGCACTAGGAAACAGACTGAGAAACCAGAGTAAATGTTTCTCTGCAACCCGTTCCCCTTGTGCTAGATGAACGAACGTCTCTCCACATGCTCAGTTCTGAGAGATAAGTGTGTGTGAAAGCCGTCCTTCACCTAGCTTGTTGGGAACACAAAGTTTCTTTTCAGTTGCAAACTCCACTCCATACATATATATGGGGAGGTACTAGCTCCAACTCGGTTTTACAGTGAAAACTGCAGGAACTTCAAACCGGCACTAGGAAACAGACTGAGAAACCAGAGTAAAAGTTTCTCCTGCAACCCGTTCCCCTTGTGCTAGATGAACGAACGTCTCTCCACATGCTCAGTTCTGAGAGATCAGTGTGTACGCAGCGCTCGACTGT
>NW_026989803.1:0-37293 GCF_036321535.1 Camelus dromedarius
AAGCTGGGAGGTCGGGCCAGCTGCTGCGTATCAGTTCCCAGCCTAGAACTGAGTCCCCTAGCGTCACACGGGATTCAGGGAGAGGCAGCAGAGTTGGGACTGGCACCCCTCAGGGGTCCCTCCGTGCCACCTCCTTCCCCCCTCCCCTCGGGAGGGGTCAGAATCACCAGCTGTGAGCTCCCTGTTCCTGACGCCTCTCAGGCCTGGATGGAGGATTCTGAGTCAGGGTTTGGGTGAGCACACTTTGGGCTGGGTGGGGCAGGTCTGGCTTTGCTCACATGCGCTGGGTTTGTCCCTGTGAGGGTTGCGTCAGGTGGCCAGTTACCGATGCCCTCGCCCCAGTTTCTTAGCAGGCCCACGTGCTGGGACGTGCAGTCGTGAGTCTTGCTTGCCGGTTGACAGGTTGGCACGGGGGGGGGCCTCTGCTCAGCAGGAATGCAACTAGAGCCTTGGCCTGGGCTGGCTCTTCTCCCCACTGTGGGCTCCGAACCAGCCTCGGGGTGGGAGGGGGAGCCCCCCTTCAGCAAGGCCAGGGCCGAGCCAGGCACGGGCACAAACATGAGAGGAGCGTTGTTCTCAGAAAGCTGGGGTTTCGGGGAACCGAGAACCCTCGTGGGCCTGAGTCATCCTGTTTCCAGAGACCTGGAATGACACTGTTCCCAGGTGTGACTCTTCACTGAGCGTTCTGTCACCCCCACCCCCAGTCTCCACTCATGGCAGCCCATGGCTCCCTCTCCTGCTGGCCCCCACCTTCCGGGCCACAGTGAGCCCCGGCCTGGGGCTCCGGTTCCTCTTTTATTCAGGCTCTGTGCTTGTCCCAGGTGAGGTTTCAGGGTCTGTGTGATCTCCCATCCCATACCTGCTGGGCAAAGGCCTCTTGCTTTTCTCAGCCTGCTTGGTGAGCTGGCCTGTCTGGGCTGGTCGCTCACTGACCCAAGGTGGGGCAGAGGACATGCCCTGTCCAGAGTCCCAGCTCCCAGAAGGGGATCATGGAATCGGGCACCCCGGGGAATGCACCGCCCAGAGTGCAGGCCACTGGACCTGGGGCCCCCACCCCACCTGCTCTGTCCTGTCCAGGGCACCTGCAGCTGGTAGCCCTCGGGAACTGTCACCTGACCACAGGCACCTGTGCCACCCACCCAGCTGCCTCAGGGCAGTGAGGCCCCAGGTACTCAAGTGCTGGGGGGACTGCGGCTTTGTGGATGGTCTGCCTGGCCGGCACAGCCCCCCATTTCCAGTGAACAGGCAGGGAGAGTTCCATAGCACTTGACAGATGTGGCCCCTGTGCTCCCTTGACTGGGGTCTCCACGCTGTGGCCAGGCCTGCAGCCAGCCCAGGCAAGTCAGAGGCAGGGCTGCGGGTGGCCAGTGCCAGGGGCTGGGGGAGCAGGGAGCCCAGTGGGCGAAGCTTCCCTCCACCCACCCCGGCTTTTCTGCTGGAGGCCGAGGTGGATAAAGGATCAAGGAGCTGAGGAAGGGGAAGGAAGCAGGCGAGGGAGAGACTGGCTCCTCCACAAAGGTTGGCCGCTTGGGGTCCTGTTTGGACTCCCCTCGCTGTCCCGCCCCCCCCCCCCATCTGCTGGGTCTCTGCTCTGGCCTCTCGAACCTTGAGAGAATTTCTCCCTCTGCATCTTGTCTAGGAGAGACTTCACCTCCCGCCATGAACCTGGACATCCAGTGTGAGGAGCTGAGCGACAGCCGGTGGACGGAGCTCCTGCCGCTGATCCAGCAGTACGAGGTGGTCAGGTAGCAGCCCCCACGTCACTTCACTTACGGAAGCGTGCTGTGACTTCTGTGTGGTTCTTGTGTGGCATAAAATTTACTTTTTAAATTTTTCCTCCAACTATTTTTTGTTGTTTTTGAGGGGGGTAATTAGGTTTACTTATTTATTTTTAGAGGAGGATACAGGGACTGAACCCAGGACCTCGTGAATGCTAAGCGTACGCTCTACCACTTGGGCTGTATCTTACCCTGCCTTTCTCCAACCACTTGAATGCAAACCCATTGCCGGCCCAAGCCCGGTGGGCAGAGCGGCCCAGACCAGGGTCTGCAGCTCGCCCTCTTGCTCCGGGGGTGCGATCGCGTCTGTCGGCTCCCCTCCCGGGGGCACTGCCTGTGCCCTGTCCCCTGCGGGGCCGCAGGCTGGGAAACAGCACAGACCTAGGGGTCCTGAGCGTTCACCGGTGAGAGATGGATGCCTGCCTGCTTGTCGTTTTCCTTTTGAACTTCCTTGAAAGCATTTTAGGTTATGGAAGAGTTGTGAAGACGGTGCGGGGTTCCCTGTGCCCTGCGCCCCCTCCCCCTGACGTCAGGCGCCCTGTCGCCTGGGGCCGGGTCACAGCAAAGAGCCCAACAGGGCGCCTCGCCTCTCATCACCGGCCCTCCCACCTGTGTCCTCTCCTGTTCCCGGGGCGCACGGGAGCCCTCGGGGCACTCATCCTCACGTCTCCCTGGCCCCTCTGTCCGCCCTTGACCTTGGCCACCTGACCCTCGACGTCTTCTCAGAGCTGAGTCACACATTCTGGGGAAGATAACACAGAAGTGATGTTGTGTCCTGCCTGGCATGTCATATCTGGGGTTTATGGTCACAGTGGCACCGAACGGTGACCCCTCGTGGTCACCATGACCACCTGATGGGTGGTGCCTGCCGGTTCTCCACTGCAGTCACTGGTTTTCCTGTTATCGGCAAACACCCTGGGTGAGACACCTGAGACTCTGCTCTCACCCTTTTGTGCTAAAACGGTCGTCCACTGAGCTCCACACCCGTTGGTGGCTCTTGCCAGAATGGCTATTACCCGGCCTTTGCCTAACTGGGATTTTAATGTCCCCGTTCCTTCCACGACTACCAGCCGTCATTCCGTGAGTAAGGGCTGGCTTTCCTCCCACCTGTGTTCACTCGGGTTTTCACTCACGGGGACGGACGGGTCCTGGGTTGTGCTCTGGTACGTTCCCCGCTGGGCCTGCTGAGGCCCTTCAGGTGTGCACTGCCCTCTGAGGTGCCGCGTCCTCTCCCACACGTGCTCGGAGCTGCTGCCTTGTCCAGGTTTGATTTCTCTCCTGGAGGTGGACACCTGCTGACGGGCCCCTCGGTAAGATGTGGAGATCCGCATCCGTACACGTGCCGGTGTCTGAAGTTTTCCAAGATGATCATATGCTTTTCCTGTTTCGTCTTAAGCTGTGTTGGTTGTCATCCACCTTGCCCAGTTCTTGGCCCACTGTCAGGTCACGGCCTGCTGTGTGAAATGACCAGGTGTCCGTCCACAGGCTGGACGACTGTGGCCTCACGGAGGTGCGGTGCAAGGACATCAGTTCCGCCCTCCGGGTCAACTCCTCCCTGACCGAGCTCAGCCTCGGCACCAATGAGCTGGGTGATGGCGGCGTGCACTTGGTGCTCCAGGGGCTGCAGAGCCCCACCTGCAAGATCCAGAAGCTCAGGTGAGGCTGCAGGGTCTGAGCCTGCTCGGCGGTCCGGGGAGGCTCCACTCACACCGCAGCCCTGCCTGTCATCCCTGGGCCCTGGGCCCTGAGGCACACCTGAGCCCGGCCCGGCCGCCCTGTGGGCGCCCACACACGCGCCTTGCCCAGGCTCCTAGAGACGGGGGTGGCTTGTATCGCGTGGGGCCCCGCTGACGGCCACGTACTCCAGCCTCCAGAACTGCTCCCTGACGGAGGCCGGCTGCGGGGCCCTGCCCGGCCTGCTGCGCTCCCTGCCCACCCTGCAGGAGCTGCACCTCAGCAACAACCCGCTGGGGGACGCCGGCCTGCAGCTGCTCTGCGAGGGGCTCCTGGACCCCAAGTGCCAACTGGAGAAGCTGCAGTGAGTGTGTGCCCGCTCCCCCTAGGCCCACCCCCAGCCCTGCACCCACCTGTCCCCTGGGAAGCCCCCTCCCCAGCTCATCAGCTTCAGGGAGCTTTGAGGGGGATCTCGGGGACCTGCAGACCTCCTGCTCCCTAACTCCCAGCTGAGGCCGGAGGAGCTGGCAGCTGGCCTATGACCCCGCGCTCAAGCAGGAGTGGCCGTGAGCACACGGGTGGGGTCAGCGGCCGAGGAAGGAAGCTGGGCCAGAAAGGCCCGGCTCAGGACAGGTGTTCTCTCTCCTGGGTCTCCGCCGCCCACTGTCCCGGGTGGGAAGGGAGGCCCTCGGCCTGCCGGCCCGGACGCATTCCTGCGAGTGAGGGGCTGGCCGGCCACCTGTCCCCAGGCTGGAGTACTGCAACCTGACTGCTGCCAGCTGCGAGCCCCTGGCTGCCGTGCTCAGGGCCACGCAGAAGCTGAAGGAGCTGGTGCTGAGCAACAATGACATCGGCGAGGCGGGCATCCGGACGCTGTGCCGGGGCCTGGCGGACTCTGCCTGCCAGCTGGAGACGCTCAAGTAAGGTCTGGGCCGGGGTGGGGGGTTGCGGGCGGGGCTCCCCCGCTCCCGGCACCTCTTGTGTCCCCAGGCTGGAGAACTGTGGCCTCACGGCGGCCAACTGTAAGGACCTGTGTGGCATCCTGGCTGCCCAGGCCTCGCTGAGAGAGCTGGACTTAGGCAGCAACGCGCTGAGTGACGCGGGCGTCACGGACCTGTGTCCCGGGCTGCTGAGCCCCGGCTCCCAGCTCAGGACCCTGTGGTGAGTCGGCCCCCGGGCTGGGCGGGCAGGGCCTGCAGAGCGGCCGGGCGCGGCGGGGGACGTCCGAGAGTGCCGCTGTGCTGACACGGGGTCGGCATCGCCCCGCTGGCCCTGCAGTGACAGCCCAAGCACTCCCCCTCCCCCTCCCCCGCAGGCTCTGGGAATGTGAGGTCACCACCAGCGGCTGCAGAGACCTGTGCCGCGTCCTCAGGGCCAAGGAGACCCTGAAGGAGCTCAGTCTGGCGGGCAACCACCTGGGTGACGAGGGCGCCCAACTGCTGTGTGAGAGCCTGCTGCAGCCCAGCTGCCAGCTGGAGATGCTGTGGTGAGCGTGCGCCCCGTGAGGAGGCTTGTGGCCTGGGGGCCGGAGCTTCCTCGGAGGGAGGGCAGGGACGAGGTGCTGAGGTTGAGCTGCCCAGAAGCCAGGAGGAGCGGGAGGGGGCCCTGGGAGGGGCGCCCCTCGGGCTCAGGTCTGCAGCGACCTCAGTCCCTGTCTGCCTCCCGCAGGGTGAAGTCCTGCAGCCTCACGGCCGCCTGCTGCCCCCACTTCGGCACCGTGCTGGCCCGGAACAAGCGTCTCCTGGAGCTGCAGCTGAGCAGCAACAAGCTGGGTGACGCGGGCGTCCAGGAGCTCTGCCGGGGCCTGCGCCAGCCCGGCTGCGTGCTGCGCGCGCTCTGGTGAGCCAGCGGGCGGAGCGCGAGTGTGCCTGCGCGGGGCGGCAGGGCCCCCTCCCGTGTGGGAGCCCTGTCCCCACGCAGCCTTCTGGGTGTCCTCTTCTCGGCCCCCACCCAGAGCAGCTTCCGCCCCGGCCTGTGCTCGCCTGCCTGCCAGGCCCTCGTCGGCGGGGCCCTGCTCCGTGCTGCCTGGCCTGAGCCGGCTCGTGCTCCCGGCACCGTGCGTGCTGGGTGCTGGCTGCACTGAAGGAGCGTGTCGTGCTCCAGGGTCCACTGCTGGCCTGGCGGGCCGGCCTCCAGGCTCCCTGTTCTGTCTTCCAGCCCAGCTGCTCAGCCTCTCACTTCTGCCGTCACTGTTTTTCCTCTGTTCTGTGTCCTTGCCTGTCTTCCACTGGTGGCTCCCCTGGGACGGTGGTCATCCCGGGCAGCAGGCGAAGGTGGGGCCGAGGAGCCCTAGACAGCCGGCCCTGCAGCTGAGCCCCAGGCGGGACCCTCCTGCATCCTGCCAGGGGACGCTGTCCTGCTTCCAGGGTCTTGGGGACACTCTGAAGTCAGGCGGGGAGAGGAGCTGTGGTCCCTGACACCTGGGTCTGCCCCAGCGAACCCGGCACGGCCCCTCGGCATGGTGGTCTTGTGGCGCTGGGGGCCCCTGGGCCTCGCGCTGCCGCCCCCCCCCGCGGGAGCCGGCACCTCTAACCTTCCTTTGGCCCTCGTGCCTCCTGTCCCCAGCCATCCCCTTGGCCTCTGTAGAGCCTCCGCCCCACGCAGCCGGGCTCGGGGGTGAGGAAGCAAGGAGTTGGGGTGCTGAGTCCAGCCTGTGGCCGCTGTGCCCGCAGAGGGGAGCTCTGCGCCTCCAGGCTGAGGTGGGGGGAGAGCTGTGACGCCGGGGCCACGAGCATGGCCCAGGTCACTAGGCCGGTCACTGGTGCCCTCTGCCCCAACCTCTGCCCTGCTCTCCACCCAGGCTGGGGGACTGCGACGTGTCTAACAGCGGCTGTGGCGGGCTCGCGGCGCTCCTGCTGGCTAACCAGAGCCTGCGCGAGCTGGACCTGAGCAACAACTGCATGGGCGACCCTGGCGTCCTGCAGCTGCTGGGCAGCCTGGAGCAGCCCGGCTGTGCCCTGGAGCAGCTGGTGTAAGTGGGCGGCGGCGGCGGGGGCGGGCGGGCACGCGGGTACGCGGGCGGGCACGGCCCACCCTGCCTCTCCTTTCACAGCCTCTACGACATCTACTGGACGGAAGAGGTGGAGGACCGCCTGAGGGCCCTGGAGAGGAGCAAGCCCAGCCTGAGGGTCATCTCCTGAGGCGCCGCCGTGCACGGCCCGCCTCCCCTCTCGGGGTGTCCCAGCTTTAACTGAGAGAAACGCTCAAATCAACTTATCTCTGCGAGAGAATTTTAGGCACTTTATAATCATTAAACACTTTTGTGGCAAGAGGGGTCCTTGTCCGTCCTTGTGGTTCCTGCGAGGTGCTGGTGTCGAGGGAGCAACGTTTTCGCGAGGCTCTTGCTGCCCGATAACCACAAACTGAGCAGCCTTAAGTGAGTTCTGGGCCAGGCCTGGCCGTGGATGTGCCCGAGCTACCTGGGTGCTGGCAGGGTCCTGCTCCCTGCGGTCCTGGAGGCCACCTCCCCCCACAGGCGTTCACGTCCTCAGGGTCTGCGAGGACGGTGTCCTGCCCACACTGAGGGGCACCAGAACGTCCCCCTGCCCTCAGAGGGACAGCAGCCTCTGGTCGTCAGCAGCTCACCTGGGCGCCTGGCATGTGGGCCTGAAACCCGGCTGGGAGCTGCTCCCGGCTCCCGGCTCCCGGCTGCACCTGTAAATGGCCAGCTTCGGAACGCGTTCCTGGTGGAGGCCAGAGCCCCGTGGATGGGAGGGTAGGGTCCTCCTCCGTCTAGCTGGCCTCACCGTGCCACAGGTGGGTAGCAAAGGGGTGACCTGCCCTGACCAGCACAGTCGAGCAGACACTGGGCAGCTTTCAAAGGGTCTGGTCCTTGGGCAATAACTTCTGTTGCTGCAAAAGCCCTTCGAGTTGCCCAGGACCCTGGCTTCTAAACACTCCCACTGGAAGGAAGCAGCTGCCCTCGGGTCTGGGCAGGAGATGCACAAGGTGGGCCTGTGTGCATTTCGTGCCAGAAACCAGCGGGGGTCTCCACCCCATAGGGAGGGAGGGAGGCAGGCTGTGACCCAGAGTGACCACAAACCCAGTGACTTGAACCTCGGGCGGAGCTAGCTGGGCGGACAGGACACCTGGTGTCCCTGCAGTGGGTCTGCCCAGAGCAAAGCTGACGCAGGGACAGCAGCAGGCGGGCCTCTGGGTGGGGCACACTGAGACCCCCGTCACACACCCCCAAAGCGAGGTCAGCTCACGGAAGCCAGAGGCTGAGAAGCCAAGAGACATCGGGGCACCTGGGGTGGGGACGGTGTCCGTGGTGGCACAGGCTACGGCAGAGGTGAGGGCAGCGGGTTAGCAAGAGGCCACCTGCTTCCTTCCAGTGGGGGTGTGTGGAAGCCAGGGTCCTGGGCACCTTGCAGGGCTTGGCGGCGACAGGAAGAGGGCAGCGAGGAGACGCAGAGCGACAGACCTTCACCGTGGCTTTTATTTGTTCTGTTTGCTCGTGGGGATGAGGTCAACTCTGGGGGCACGGAGACCCCACGACCCACCAGGATGCCAGGCCTTGGAGTATCTGACCCCACCCCCAGCCCCGGCCACACACCCTCCAGGTCTGAAGGTCAGGTGAAAGCCCCCAAGTGAAGGATCTGCCCTTTCTCAGCGGCCGCAGGGCGCTCCCGGGTGATCATCCTTTGCACGGGCTGCCAGGGGAGTCGTGGGGCCCGCAGGGGCACCGCGAAGCTGCCGCTCGGGCCGAGCCGCTCAGTGGGTGCCAAGGCCTAGTGCGGACGAGGCTGGCGGGCTGACTGCGCAGAAAGGGGAGGCCGTGGCCCAGGGCGAGCCCCAGAGCCTCAGGAGCCAGGAGCACTCACGCTGCCACGCACGCACGCACGCACGCACGCCCACACGACCGCACGCACAACCCCCCCAACACACACACACACACGTGCCTGGCCCCACTGTGCATGTGGGAGAAAAGGAAAAGAAAACCTTGAGGGCTGAGGCCCAGCGGGAATCCCAGCAGATGGAGGGCGGCGGGCCCGGGCTCCACGCGGCTGAGGCGCAGCGTCCGTTCTCAATTTGGAGCCGGCACCCCCTCCCTCGCGGCCTCCTCGGGCCCCAAGGAGTCGTCCGGCCCAGGCGGGTGCCCATGCCCGTCCACACCGCCGTCCACACTGCCGTCGGCCCTGCTCCGCTGCTTCTGCCGCCGGGTCTCCTTGTACCTCAGGGTGATGTCCCTGGTGGCAGCGGGGGCCGCGTCACCACCAGCTGGGCCCTGGAGGTCCCTGCCACTGCCCCGCGGACGCGCCCCCCGCGGGTGCCAGCGCGGGCAGGGCAGAGCCGAGCCGCGCAGGGCCTGGCGCCTCGGACCCGACCGGGGAGAGGCCCGGAGGCGCAGGGCCGTGGCGTGCGGGCTCACCGCAGGAAGAAGCGCCAGACGGTCCAGGTGAGGGCGAGCACGGAGCCGAGCGTCCAGCACTGCGAGATGTAGAAGGGCAGGGACAGCGTGAGCGTCTGCGGGTCATACTTGACCACGATGAGCAGCTCCGTGACCGTGATGGCCGCCACCAGCCAGGCCTGCTGGCCCAGCTTCTTGTGGGGCTTCCTGCAGGGGAGGCGTCGGCTGAGGGCGTGCAGGCCAGCTCGGCCCGAGGGGCAGCACCGGCTCCCCCCCGTGCCTCCCCGGCCCCCGCGGCCCTCACGGGTCGTCCATGAAGTCGTAGATCTCCCGCATGGCCACGCCGCCCACGTTGACGAAGAAGACCAGCCGCAGGAGGACCAGGCAGTGCTCGGGGGGCAGCCACAGCACGAACTTCAAGTAGAACGTGTTCAGTTCTGCCAACAAAAACTGGGGGCAGAGGAGGGTGGGGGTGAGCCCGGTGCCCGGGGGCCGCGCGCGGGAGGCCGCCAGCCTTACCACCAGGACGATGCCGCACACGGCCAGCCAGCGGCGCAGACTGGACGCGGGCTTCCACTCGAAGCGCACCCAGCTGTAGGGCGTGAACTGGAAGGCGATCCTCTTCATCTTGCCCCTAGAACCAGGGCTGTCACCTGGGGCGGCACTGCCACCGCCCCGCCCCGCCCCCAGGCCTCTTCCTGGGCCACTTCCCCCAGGGAGGGCGGCCAGGGCGGGGTGGTCCGGAGAAGGGCCGGCAGGGACGCCGAGGCCCTGTGGGGCAGGGTGGCTCCTGGGACGTACTTGTAGGTTGGGATGTTCCAGAGGCCCTGCCACTTGTACGTCTTCAGGGACAGCCACTCGAGGGTCTTCATGCCGCAGTAGATGCCCAGCCCGTTGCAGACGAGCACGTCCATGATCCACTGGGGGCGGGAGCCGGGGGAGGTGGGTGCCACAGACCCAACTCCGTCCGGCCCGGTCCAAGGGGAGCCTGCGCCATGTGCCTCCCCCAGCGATGGTGTGGCGGGCCCGGGTCAGGGACACGGGGCTCAGTGGGCAGGCGGGCAGCAGGCACCTACGTGGTCCCACCAGCACTCGCTGAAGTTGGGCAGCTGGTGCTCCAGGCTGTATTCCAGGAACTCAAACACCACGCTTACGATCGTGCACATCCACCAGTCCCGGATCATCAGGGTCTGCGGGCCAGCCATGCGTCAGCCCGCAACGGGCCCCCACAGACAGCCCTCCCAGGCCTCCCTCCTACCCAGCCCGCAGCACCCTCAGCTGAGGCATCAGCAAAGGCGCACCAGTCCCCAAGCACCCCGATGTAAGACCTTCAGGCAGCTCTCAGGTGTGTCTACTTGCGTCCCCAAGCTGAGGGCATGTGAGGTCGGCCCTCAGGCTCAGCTGCTGGGGGCCAGCAAGAATGGGGGCGAGAGGCCTCCCGGCTGCCCCTCTGCTTTGCTCTTCAGTAGCCACTGTGGCACGCCCAGGATGCTCGGCCCGGTTAGGACCCTGAGCCCAAGTAGTCTTACAGACCCTCCAGACAGCCCACCTGTCCTCCATGACTGACCCGAAACCAGGTGTTCTGCACAATGAGGAGGTGCCTACCTTCAGGTACCAGCCAATAAAGTGTGCAGGCACAAAGCCGTCCAGCTTGTCCTGTGAGGGGAAGGACATAGGCCTCGTGCTCAGCCCCCCATCCCATTCAGGGTCCCCCTACCCCACATGCTTGGCCCCCATCCTGGTGCTTGGGCCCCAATCGTGAGCTGGGAGGTGACCCTGCCACAGCTGGGAGGGCGTCCCCACCCTCGGTCCTCACACCACTCCAGGAGGGCGCTGAGCCGAGGAGAGCCCCAGGTCAGGAAGGAGGGGCCAGCACCTGCTGGGGCTCATGCTGCCCCACCCCATCCAATCCACAGACGACTCGGTTTCCGGAGCTCCTGATGCCCAGTTACCCCTCTGGACACTCACCCAGACATTGTGGAAGGGGTCGGTCTTATTGTCTGGGTCATAGATGAGGCAGTTGCCCCCATAGTCCCTCTCTGGCAGTGGGACCCCCAGCCTGGGGTCAACATACTTCAGAAACTGGCGGCCGTCCTGGACAGTCTGCAAGGCCAGCACCCGTGTTAGGGGCTGAGGACTGTGGTGTGCGGACAGCACCCCTCGACCGCAAGGGGAAGCACCCAGTCTCAGCACCACCCCCAACCTTGGGCCCGGCAGATCAGGGGCTTCCCCAGTCCGAGGTGACATCCCCACGGGACCTTGCCAAGGGGGGTTACAGGAGCACATCCCGTCGGGGGCTCAGATCACCAGTCTCCCCACCTCTCTTCCCCAAGACCCTTCAGGGCCCAGACCCCACAGAGTAGTGGCCTTCCTGGGACACACTTCTTCACATGATGGCCGGATAGCCTTTCCCAGACGCCAGCATTAGCTGAGTGCTCCTCTGGGCTTGGCATGAAGTGGGCTTTGGGGTTGCACCCGGCGGAAGAGGAGTCCCTCTGAGCAGCCACGCCCACTCTTCCCTCTGGGCCCCCCTCCAGAGGAGGGGCCCCAGGGCACCCGTCATCAGGACCCTGTCCCCAGGATCCTGCCCAAGTACCAGCTGAGGGATGCAGCGGGGAGGAGGCTCAGGCTGGGCTGACAAAGTCATCCATGGTGTGTGTGGGCAGATGGCACTTAGACCTGCAACTTGTCACACCATGGAGGTGACACCACGAGCAACTGACATCACCCCATGTGACCCGGGTAACACTGGATCTGAGGGGCTGACAACAGCGCCACATTCCCGAGTCAGAGGGATGGCCTCTTGGACTCGGCTCTGGAGGCCGGGTCTGCAGGGTCAGACCCCTGGATACTCAACCCCCAGGGAGGTGAACAGCTGGTCAAGCATAGAAAGTCTCTACATCGGGGCATCTGAAGGCTCACGACCCAAGAAAGTCAGAGGTCCAGACCACGACCCTCCACTCCAGCAAAGGCCGGTGAGGCCGGCTGATCCCTTGGGCCCCCGTGTGATGTGGCTCCCTGGAGAGGGAGGCGGGAGGCCGGTGGCTAGCAGCCGGCAGCTTGGGCAGCAGGGGCACCCTGAACCGGCTGTTTCTAAAACATCTGCAGACACACCCGTCAGGACCCACACGTCTCCCTGCTGTCGGCCAAGAGGGCCCAGGTCCTGGTTCCTAAGACCATCCTCCAAGAAAGGAACCAGGCTCCTTGGAGAAACGGCCGATTCCAGGGCTGGGGCAGGGACTCCCCAGAGAGGAGGTGCTCAGAAACACAAGACAAAACAAAACACCAAGAACCCACGACGACGTGGTGTGTGAAATCTCCCAGTGGCCAAAGCAATTTGAGCAACAAAATCAACCAAGTATTGAATTATAACCCAGAGTGCAACACAGATGTCCGTGAGGCCGTGCTGGTACAAGACATGACGGAAAACATGAGTCGGGGAGAAGAAACAAGTCTCCCAAGCAGAAGCTCTCCCCTCAAGCTGTGCAGCGGGACCTCCCTCCCGAGGGCGCGGCGTGGAGGGGGACGAGACGGACACCCCTCAGCCAGGGGTCGGGGTTGGCACCAAGTCAGAATCATGTGTCAGATCATGAGAGAAACACCGGACAAACCCCCAGCAACCTGGATACCAAAACCAAAAAGCCAGACATTACAGGCAAACCACAGTGTGTCTTATGAATACAGACGCAAAAATCCTCAACAGAATACTAGGAAACTGAATCCAGCACTATATAAAAAGGGCCATACACCACGCCCAAGTGGGATTTATCCCAGGAATGCTAAGCTGGCTCAAAATAAGAAAATGAATCAACGCAGTATGTCATCTCAACAAAGGGAGAACCCACACATCTCACTGGACGCAGAAGCAGCACTGGACGAACTCCAACACCTCCCAAGATAAACACACTCAACCAACGAGGAAGAGGGGGCCCTCCTCCCAGGACAAGCGGCCTGGGGAGGGCAGGGCAACCAACCAAGACGAGGGGTGGTGAGGCTGCCGCTGGGCAGGGAGGCCAGAGAAGGACAGACAGACACCCAGGCTGCGAAGGGAGAGGCAGGAATCTCCCTGCTGCAGACGTAAGCCTGCGCAGGGAGCAGTCAGGCCCGCCAGACAGCAGAGCTGTTGGGATGGACCGGCAGGCGCAGACAGGCTGCAGGACACAGGTCCACAGACAGAACAAGCTGCACTTCCAGACGCCAGAAATGAGCAGACCAGCACGAAATGACGACATTTCACTTACGACAGCATCAAAAAGAGTGAAACCCTCAGGAATAAACTGAACAGAGGAAGCACAAAAGGTAGACTCCGAAAACCACAGAAGGAGGTGAAGGAGCCGCACATGGAGAGCGTCCCGCAGGGGCGTGGGGGGCTCAGGTAAGAAGGGGGTGATGGACAATAGCCCACGTTCACCACAGGAGAGCTGGGTGCAGGGCTGATGGGAACCCTGCACTAACTTCACAGTTCCGTGATCTGCTTTACAATAAAGTTAATTTTAAATAAAGGAACAAAATACGGACCATGAGAAATCAATCAGAACAAAAGCTGGTCTACAAAGAAGACATACAAATGTCCAACAGGCACATGAAATACGCTGAGCATCACCAGGCACCAGGGAAACACAAGTCAAACCACACGAGATACCATTTACCACGTCACACCAAAAAAAACAGAGAAAAAAAGGTAAAATAAGAAGTGTTGGCCAGACCATGGAGAAACTGGAATCTTGGGCGCTGCTGGTGGGGATGTGGAATGAGCACAGCCGCCGTGGCGGACAGTGCGGCAGCTGCTCTGAAGGCTGAGCACGGACTCACTCGGCGCTGCCTCGTCGGGGTGTGTCCTCACAGCGATGGAGGGCAGGGACTCGGGCAGATCCTTCTGCCCACGTCCATGCGGGGCTCCTCACAGCAGCCGAGAGGTGGAGGGGGCCCAAGTGTCCACACAGCATGGTGAGTGGACACAGCGTGGCCCATCCACATGATGGACCACTACTCAGCCGTAAGAAGGGCATTCTGGCCCAGCTACAGCACGATGGGCCTTGGGGACGTGGTGCTCAGTGGAATGAACCAGACACGGAAGGACAGGTCCTGTGCGACCCCACTCACATGGGGTCCCCTGGGGAATCAGATCCACAGAGGGGGGTGGGCGGGGCTGGGGAGGGGAGCGCATGTTTAATGGGGACAGAGCGTCAGTTTGGGGAGAGGAACAAGTTCTGGAGATGATGGTGTGCTGGTCACACAACAGTGTGGCTGTGCTTCATGCCACTGAGCTGTGCACTTAAGGATGGTTAATATTATAAATTGTATGTTATGTTTTTTTACTACAATTTTAAAAAATTTTAATTAAACACACTGGAATAAAACTATAAAAAATTAAGCACTTCTACATACAGACGTGTGTGTGCGTGCATGTGTGTAAAACTGGACGGACAAGCTCTGTGGACGGCACCAATACCACTTTCCTGGTTTGATACTGTCCTGTATTTATGCAAAATACTGGGGAACTGGGTGAAGGAACATGAGACATACCCGTACAACTTTTCACAACTTCTTGTGAATCTGTAATTACTTCAAGACAAAATGTAAAAAAACTCAGTGGACAATCTCAATGTAAAATATCTCAATGAATGGGCAATCTCATGCAAAATAGAAGACCATGTGGGTTTTAGAATACAAGAAAAAATCTTAACCTGGTGTCAAAGAAATCTTAGACATGACATCAAAGCACAAAAAGAAAAGACACAACAAAAGCCACTGGTAAGGAATGAGGGACCAGCGACAGGCCTGGAGAAAATATTTTAAATCACCCGTCAATAAAGGACCTGGCATCAGAACTATGTAAAAAGCTGCCATAACCAGACATTACAAAAACAAACCACCCAATTATTAAGAAGGGCAAAAGACGAATACTTCCCCAAAAAGGACGTGTCACGGCTCGTGAAGCACCGGCCAGCCAGAACTACTGGCCACTCTGGAAGCACTTACATCCGTGACGAGACACTCACTAAAGCAAAGCATCCTGGCGACGGCAGGGACACCGCCACCCCGGAGAGCAGCCCGCAGTGACCCGGAAAGCGAAACAGACACCTAACATGTGTGTTTGCCCTCAAGAAATAAACGCTCAGGTTCACACAAAAGCCTGTACAGGAGGGCTCAGAGCAGCCCCACTCATATTTGCCCAAACTCGACACAACACAGTGTCCCCGACACCGGGAACGATGGCAGCACACCTGCCAGGGACCCCTCGCAAGAACAAGGAGCGGGTGTTGGCGGCACGCAGCCTGGATGAATTCCGCGCAGTTCCATCCACAGGAGACTCTCCAAGAGACAACGCTGTGCTGCTGGGGGAGGGCCGGGGGCCATGCAGCTGCCCAGGGCGCCCGAGGGGGGCTGGGTGACAAGACTGCTCCATGCCCAGCTGTGGTGTCCGCGCAGGTGAACAGCGCCGTGCACATGTCTCTGTGACAATACACAGCCCTGCCGTCACCGGCAGAGCTGAGACTGATGACTGAAGACCACCACCAAATGTGGTTCCCTGGGTTAAGCAGAACAAGGAGGATTACTCAAATGGACACTAGTGGCAACAAATCCTGATCCAAGGTTTATCTACTGAGGAAGTGAGTCTCCACCCTTCACCCTGACCACCTGTAAACGTGTGCAGGAGGGAGGGAAGCCACAAAGCCAGAAACAAAATGTGCAGCCACGGGCCCCAGGTCCACCTCCAACACCCAGAGCGCCCGTGTCAGGGGTCAGCGGTGCTCCCCCCAGGGTGCGGCCTGGCGCTCAGATGAAGCACCTGCAACTCAAAGCAGAGACTACCCACCAGGTGCCTGCCTCCCAACGCATCATCCCTCCGACCCACACAGCACAGCGGGCCCAGAGGCCCATGCCGCCGAGAAGAGACTGGTAAAGGCGACAGTTCCCACCTTCCCTCCGCAACCTCTGCCCACCGGGACAGGGTCCAGCCCTGCCACCCGTCAGAGCCGGGGAGGGGCTGACATGCAAAGCCTTCTCTGCCACCTTTCACTCACCTAATTCCCACAGTTCATAACCCAGAAAAGCCGCTTACCTGGAAGAGTATAAAGATGAGGAACAGCTCGTAGACCACACTAACGCAGAGCCAGAACCTCCAATAAGCTGCAAAGACACAGAACACAGAGGCATTAGGGGCGCCAGCCCTGCTGGAACCTGGCTGTCCCGTCCCCCCGTGCGGCTCCTGGACACGCGCGGGCCCCGGTCCAGGCCCCTCTCGGGCCCCCGGTAGACACTTCACAAAGCAAGATCTCGGTCAGAGGTGAGCACATTCTCCCCGGACTGCGTGCCCGTCCCTGGGCCTCCCACCTCCTTTGCTCGTCTCCCTGCAGCTCAGAGGACAGAGAGGGGCGGCAAGCGCTCCTGCCTTGTGTTTACTTTCATTGTGAAGTAAGTCCGCAGGGTTTTGGTGGACACCTTCCACCATGTTAAGATAATCTTTTAATTCTAATGCACTATGCTTCCATCAAAAATGAGTATGAAAGTTTATACGAGGATCTACTTTTTCCCTCAGTGTTAATGTGATGAATGGTATTAACAAATTTTCTAGTGTTAAACCATTCCCGAACTCCCGGGATAAAACCAATTTGGTAATAACGATTTGTTTTAGGAAACTGTCTTAAGCCTCAATCAGCAGTCTTAAGAGCCTGCCCTCCGGTGACCAGCAGGGCTGCACTCTATACTTAGAGTTGCTGAGAGAGTAGATCTTAAATGTTCTCACCACAGAAGCAGCTAGGATTACGTGAGGTGACAACTAACCCCACTGGAGTATTAATTTTGCGATATATGTGCATCAAATCGTCATACCGTATACCTTAAACTTACACGGTATGTGTCAGCTATATTTCAACAAAGTTGGAGACAGAAAGAGGTGTCCCTCAGAATTCCTCTTCTCGCTCACCATCTGCTTTCCATGCTCTCACACAGAAGGCTCAACTTCCCACTGGGGGATGAGGGAACAAGAAGGGGAAGGTCTAGAACCGTCCAAGACTCTTCATAAACCTGTGAACAAAGGCCTAAGGTATCTGATTTCCCTAGGCTTATGTCCACTAGAAACCCACCAGCCTACCTGCAAAAGCTAATTCATCTTGAACAAACCGGGCCCGCCCACAAACTGGAGACCCAAGGCTGGGCCATGGCCTCCCCAGGGAAGTCTGCATTCGCCCGTGTCCGCCACGGGCCCTCGCACCTCAGCTCCAGCGGGTGAGCTGAGAGGCGCCAGGTGGCTCCCTGGGCAGCGGCTCACGGAAGGCACACAGGGCCCTCAGGCCTGTGTCTGACCTACCTGCCGGGAGAAGCGGCCACAGAGATTCACTGACGTGGCCAGTTTTCAGGGAAGCTGACTAACATTCTGAGACACGGGAGACACACGGCTGAGGTGACAAACTTATTCTTCGCGCCCTTAAGGATGGGAGAAGCCTAGAAAACTCCCTGGTTCAAGAGCTGCAGCAGCAGGTAGCGGGTGGCAGGGAGGTGACTTGGTGACAGTCAGCCTCCTCCCACGAAGACGCGTCTCGCATCTGCAATGGCACCGTCACTGCCCGACGTCCCCCGTACGGCCCCCAGACTCCCCGTCACACTCGGCCTGCAGAGCCACCAGGGTCCCAGACCCGCCCACCCCACCCCAAACACCTAGGTGCCCCACGGCCGGGGTCTCTGCTCCACAGCTGCCATCTCTCCCTGGACCACCCCCGAGACTCCTGAAGTTGGTTTCCTGACTCAGAGCCCAACCCCTCCCCAACCCAACACTCCTATTTTCCTCCTAAACATCTAATCTGGCCACCTTAGCAGCACTGGAAACATTCATACTTACTCCAGCTTTCAGAGGGAGCCACAGATGGGCCAGTCCCATCTGGACCTATAGCCAATTCAAGCTTCCAAATAAAGCACCCCCAGACAGGCAGACCTGGGGCCTCGTGTCAGCTTCCCTCGTGGCTACCAGGGCCCAGGCCCGGGGGGGCGGGGTGTGGGCGGAGACCCCAAAGCACCACCTTTTGGGGCCAGAAAGCCCTCCTCCCTGGCCCCTCAGCGTGCAGCCCGGGACTGACCCCAGAGCCACTTCTAGTGTAACCTGATTTGAGACCCTGAGGGTTTCTCGCCAACCACCAGGCTACCGAGACAAGACATCCGAAAGACGATGTTCCAGGACGAGCTCCCTCATTAATTGATCAAGGTCAGCAGAGAAACAGCAACTGAAGAGCAAAGCTCAGAAAACAGACCCAGAAAGCACCACACTGCCCTCTGCCGAAGGGGAGCCGGCTTGATGCCCACTAGGCCCAGAGGGGCCCTGGTGAGAGCTTTCAGACAAGGAAGACTTGAAGCTGGAGCCCCGAGGCACCCCCGGGCCCGCCTGCCAGTCCTGCTCACAGCTCCGCCCAGCACAGTGCATCACCGCAGACAAGCACTGGGTGCGTTTCCAGCAGCCCTTCTCTTCCTTCCAGCTCGATCTGACAGCACTTAAACCTGGCTTTTCACTGTGGTTTTGGTGGTTCTTACACTTCACCTCACTCTCCCACTGCTCTGGCTAGGAGCCCCCCCCCCCCCATCAAGACTGGATGCGCCTAGACCACTGAGCAGGTAGAGCAGGCCCTGCAGTCGGGACCACACAGGCTTCACCCAGCACCCTGGTCCCCACCAGGCACCACCAGGACAGAGCAGATGGCGAGCCCCCGCCCGGTTCAGGACACCCCGGCGCCTCGCTCAATCCCACGAGCCCCAGGTGCACACCGGCCGCTGGGTGCACACACCTTTTCCAGAGGGCAACCATCAGGCGCAAACACTCACACCCTTAATTCGCCACTTCCCCTCCTGGAACTTTCGTCACATGAATGATCGTATGTACACACAGGTCTATGTGTGGAAACCTACTACAGCCTGGTTTATTACAATAAAACTGGAAACTCTACACATAAAATGACACCGGACTGGCTCAGTAGGTTGCTGTACATTCAAACGACGGCTAAACAAGCAGCCACCAAAACTCCAGCTGTTGCATAAAAAATGAATGAGAAAATGCTTGTTAAACCTGAAGGGAAAAATGCACAATATAAAACCACACGTATGGTGTGATGCCA
Organism: Camelus dromedarius; assembly: GCF_036321535.1. Taxonomy (NCBI): domain Eukaryota; kingdom Metazoa; phylum Chordata; class Mammalia; order Artiodactyla; family Camelidae; genus Camelus; species Camelus dromedarius. The sequence continues at coordinate 18,906 of NW_026989803.1, forward strand.
ATTTTTCACAGCTGCGTATGTACACACATATAGACACACCGAAACTGAGCAGTAGTTATTGTGAGTGCTTTTTATTTAAATTTAAAAATTGTATTTTCAAAATGTTCTACAATAAATACACACCTTTACTGAGACAGAAAAGAAACGTATCACTAAGTTGTGACCCTTCAGGAGACCGACCACCCCCTGCCCTCAGAGACAATCCCTCAGTGAGGCTGGGACCCCAGACATGCTGGGGGGCCTGAGCCATGCCTTCCAGCTCTGAGGGGACGCCCGGCATGGTTAGAAGGCCCCACAACTTCAGGGTGGGGGTGGGGGGCAGAGACAGAAACCTTGCTGCAGTCGCCACCTGGGGAGCCCCCAACAGCAGGGTGGGCACCTCACAGCTGACGGCAGAGCCACCAGCTCGAGCCCACCCCAATGCCACTGGACAGCCCCAGGGGTACCTCCATCTGCAGGAGAACGGCCCTGACTGAGGCAGAGTGGGCAGAGACGGGACAGAAGGGCCAGGACAGATGCAGGACAGGGCGAAGAGTGGGAGGACAGAGGAGGGCCCCAAGGAGGTCCAGCGGCCACAGGAAGAGACCTGGAGACAGGTCTGAAAGCCCCTCGCCCACCCTCCTCACCGGCCACTTGCGTGGCTGGCCGGGGGCCAGGAAAGGGGGCCAGGACACGCACACGCAGCAGTAGACACAGAGCAACCCTCAGAACAGAACTGCCACGCGGGCACACACGGAAAGGGAATTGGCGAGTTACCTGGATGAGGTCTGGAAAATGGCCCGTCTTTAGCTTGTGTGACTCCAAAACATAAGAAAACCAAAATACTGGCCACAATACCTCTGCAAATAAAGAACAAACAGCCCCTCAGTGTACGTAAGCACCAAGCCCCTGTCGGTTCCTCCCAGGCAGGAGGTGGGAGGGACCCCCAGGACGCCCACTGTGGTGACAGCCCCTGACCCCAGGGCAGAGGGGACGGAAGCAGGGAGGCCAGGGGGCCTCAGCAGCCCAGACCAGCTCCAACCACCCAGAGGCAGCAGTGCCCTCGGAAGAAGGCCCTTCCACTGGGGGCCAGGAGTTACTCACGCCATCAGGGGCCTCACCACCAAGACGTGCTTCACATTAAAACAAACACACAACAAAAGCCGCCTGAAACCCCGTACTTGATGATTCAGCGTCACTGAAGCCCTACGATGGAAGGGTGGTAGGGCTGGGGGCCCAACGGCGCGCCCCACTGGGGCCGCCGCACCCGGTCCCGCGGGGCTGCTGTGATGGCAGGGGACGGGCTGGGCGCTGGCCACACAGAGCCAGCTCTCACTAGCGCCCCGCCCCGGGCTCAGTGCCAGCGGTGGGTGGGTGTGGAAGGTCCACACAGGGCTGCCTGGGGGATGGCAGGCACCTTCCCAGAACCCATTGAAAGGGTTGTTAGATACCCTCCCGCCCTATGAAAGGGGCAGCTGTCCAGTGAGGCCACTGTCGGGTCCACTGCGAGACGGCCTCAGAGCTGGGGGTGACACATGGAGACACCACAAGGACGGAACTAAGGAGAGGCCTACGCCACGCGGTGCTGAGCGGCCTGTCCCTCCCGGGTCAGCCCACGACCCTGACCTCGGGTGCACATCCTACTGTAACATCTAAGATTTTGCGGGAAAACTTGTTGTCCAGGAGGACTGACTTTTAAAGAAAAGTGACTAAATTACACATTAAAGTAACCTTTTAATTTTAGAACAGAAAATTTGCCAAGACAGTATAGAGCTTCCCACACTCCCCAAGCCCAGCCCCTCTACTGTCAGGAGGGCACCTCTGTCAGTTAGCGAACCGACGCTGATACACCGAAGTCGGCAGTGCTTTCAGATTTCCTCGGTTTTTACTTCATGTCCCTTTTCTGCCCCAGGACCCCACTCCAGACCCCCATGGCAATCAGTCATCATGTCTCCTTCAGCTCCTCTGGGCTGTGCGGATCCTCAGACTGTCCCTGGTCTGAGAGGCTGGGCAGAGGGCTGTGAAGTCCCTAGTTAAGGCTGCCAGCTGCTGGCTGAGCAGAAGACCACAGGTGTGAGGGGCCGCCCGCGCCACACCCTCATAGGACACGCCACCGCTGATTCTCGATGCTCGGGTGGGTGTCGAGGTGCCCCACCCCGCCACACCGCACCCTCGGAAGGGAGGCCCTCTGCACAGCCTGAGGGGACATCCTCTGCGTGGGAGACTTGTCTTCTCCCCGACTCACACATTCGACCGTTTCTTCTATCAACACGGCCTCATGGATGTCTACGTTACACTTTGGGTTATCATTCGAGATTACTGTTGATTTTGTTGCTCAAATTGTTCCAGCTTTGGCTGCTGGGAGCTCTTTTATTCAGCTTCTGTACCTCTGGGACACACATCTCTGTGAGGGCTGCCAAGGAGACGCTCCAGGCCCACCCTGGGCTCCCCTGCCCCGGCCCTGGCACCGGCCGTTTCTCCAAGGAGCGTGATTCAATCTGCATACATTAAAGTCCCACGGTTTTGACAAAGACACAAGGGCATGTATTCTCCATTACAATATCACACACAGCAGTTTCAAAAAATCCCTAAAAAATCCCACACTCCACCTACTCATTCTCCCTCTGCCCTGGAAACCACTGATCCTTTCATCATCGCACAGCTTGCCTTTTCCAGCACATCACAGAGCTGGACTCATACGGCACGTCCCCTTCTCAGACAGCTTCTCTCACTCAGCAACCTGCATTTAAGCTTCATCCATGTCTCCACAGCTCGACAGCTCATTCCCCTCACTGCTTAGTGAGTCCATCGAACAAGTGTCCTCGTGTGTCTGCCCACTCACCCATGAGGGACGTCTTGGTTGCTCCTATGAACACCCGTGTGCAGGTTTCTGTGTGGGGAAATTTCAGCTGCTCTGGGTAAACACCAAGGAGCACAACCGATGGACCTCATGGCAGGAGTGTCTGGTTCCACGAGGGACTCCAAGCTGTCCCCCGGAGCGGCAGCCCCATGTGCACCCCACCAGCGATGGGGGAGCGTCTGTGGCTCCACAGCCTCACCAGCCCGCGGTGCTGCTGGGTTCACGCCGCGGGGCTCCTGAGGTGCAGGCGGCACCTCCCTGCCAGGTGATGTGAGCGCCTCCTCGTGTGTGACCTCTGGTGTCCGTGCAGATCGCCTGCCCAGTTTGCCCTGCGCTGCTGGCTTCCCCACCGTGGGCTTTAGGAGGTCGCTGCACAGTGCAAGTACTTCTTCAGATGTGTGTTCAGCAAATACTTCCTTACTACCAGCCTATGGCTTGTCTTTTCATTGCCTTAACAACAAGTTCTGCAGAGCAGAAGTTTTCAGTTTTAATGAAGGTATTTTGCCAAAGGTGTTCGGAGTAGGATAATGAGGTATTTACAGTTATACCCTCTGCACACCCCCCAACCCCGCAGAGTACAGGGCGCCTGTCTTCTCTTCCATGGATCCTGCTTTTGGTATTCTATCTAAAAAGTCATCACCAAATCAACGTCACCAGACTTTCTCCCATGTTTTCCTCAAGAAGTTTTACAGTTTTCTATTTTTCATTTAAGTCTATAATCCATTTCAAATCAATCACTGTGAAACATGTAAAGTCTATGTCTAGACTCTCTTTCCAAGTGGATGTCTGGTCACTCCAGGCCCACCTTGTTGAAAAGACTCCCCCTTCTGCTCTGAACTGCCTCTTCTCCGTCCCGGGCGCCTGGCCCCGTCTGTGAGGGTCGTTTCTAGGCTCTGTCCTGTCCTGTCGACTGTCTTGTCGTGCCTCGTGCTGGCTCCCCATCCTGACCAATGCAGTCGGCGCCCCGTCCTGACCAGGCAGTCAGCCCTGACTCTGCTCTTCCCCAGCTGTGCTCTCTCTGGTGTAAAAGTGCAAAATTGATTCACACTTCACAGGTGTAGACTCATTCACACACTCACATATGTAACATGTACACTAATACAAACGCCCCAATGTCACCAACAGACAAATGGGTCAACAAACCGCGGTGTGTCCAAACGGGGCCACCCTCAGCAGGAGGCCAGAACAGCCACTGGCGGGCACAGCAGGGTGCTGGGTGGGAGGTGGCAGACAGGGGCTGTGTGCTGGGCAAGGCTGCAGGACAGGCAGGAAGGGCCGCACGTGGCCGGCGGGGGTGCCCGGGGTGGCAGCAGACTGACTGCAGCGCTCAGAGGCGGCGGGACAGACGTGGGCACTACATGCCACATGAAATCACATGTCAATAAGGTGACTTGGAAGAAAACCACTCCCTCAAAGTGACAGAACTTGTGAGTTCTGTAACAAGAATGATGACACACAAGCTGAAATCGGAAGCTTAAAGAAAACTAACCAATTTCCTAAATTTTTAACAACATAAATATTATTTTTGAAAATACGTACAATCTTTAGGAAGCGTTTTATATGTATAAAACCTTCCAGCGAGAGCTCTGACATAATAAAAATAAGTCTGCCGGGCAGCCTCCCCAAGCCCCTGGGGGCCCGGGTGGGGGCTGCCCCTGGAGCGCCTGTCGCAGCTCAGGCAGACATGCTGGCATGGGGGAGGACTCTGCACACACACAGCCATGTACCAATGCTCACAAGAGCACGCCCCTGCAGGCAGTAGCAGAGCCTCGGGAGTTGAGGGTGGGGCAGGGGCTCCCAGGAGGCGCTGGGTGGATTCCAGGCACCACCAGCAGCACCACAGGGCAGGGAGGGCAGCCCCTTTGGGCCCCAGAGACCGTGCACTATGATGCCCTGTGTCCACAGAGCACAGAACTTTAGAGCAGAATGTGTCTGGGGGCCCTCAAATTCCTAGCCACCTGCCTTCCCCCAGCCCCTCGTTCAATGAACTCACCCAGGGGACCCCTGGAGAGGGTCCAGGCGTCCCTGTCGCTGTCTGGGTGGCCCCTTCTGTGCTCACCATCCTGGCCTCTCTCGGGCAGGGACAGCTCAGGAGGAAGGCCAGTACAGGACGAGGAGGTGGGCCCCGGACACAGCCAATAAGCCTCCTCCTCAACATGGGCAGCCTGAGCCCGCAGCCCCTGGGCCTGGGTCGCAGCGCAGGACCCCGGGCAGCAAGGCTTCACGACTCACCCGCAGACGAGAATAAAGAGGAAGACCCAGCAATGCCGACGGGAGCCGGAGGCAATGGCAGGAGGAAGCCCCAGCGAGCGTGGAGCTGGGAGCTGGAGCACGGGCGGGACACCTGCGCCTCATGGGTGAGGGCAGGACGTGAGTCACTGGGAGTCCTCAGGGGCCTGAGCCGACTCCCCTGGACACACCCGCTGCAGCATGGAGACCCCACACCACAGCCTGGTGGGAGCCCCCTGGTGTCCAGCAGGATGTACCAAACGGTGCTCACCTCAAGCCCGGCAGGGGCCGACGGCGCGCAAGCCCAGTCCCACCACCCGAGGCTGGCCGACCAGCAGTCTCCTGGCCCCTCCAGGCCTCTGTCCACGCCTGGCCTCCTCCGCCTGCCCCACCAGAGCAGGCGGGGCTGGGCCCCGGGACTGGAAGAGCAACGGGGCCTCATGCAACCTGAGGGAGCAGCAAATCCGTCCAGTGTAGAAAACCCACAGAAACGAGTACTGAAGCCAGCAAATCTTCCTCCTGCACCTCTGAGACTGGCCCCAGAATCCGTGGGATTCTGGCGAAGGGTGCACCCCATCAGCTCATCTACTTCTGGAGACAACACAGAAAGACCTCCCTCTTCCTGCCCAGCTCGAGATGGGCCACCAGACTCTCAAAGCCAGTTTAAAATTTTCCAAGAGCCTTGGTATCGACAGAGTGTGGAAGGATGGTGCCAGCTGGTGGGAACCTTCCCTGGCCTCACAAAAACCCGTACATCCCACCCAACTCAGTCTCTGCGACACTGTGATTTATAACACGTATGTATTTGGGCTTCATCTGTTTCTGGCCAGAGCTGGAATTTCCAGAGTGCTGAGGTTCTCAAGGTGTCCTCTGGATGGGAGCTGGCTGCCAGGAGAACCAACCACACGATTAGGGGGGTCAGAGCTCAGTGCCACCCCAGACCTCTGGGGGCGGGGCACAGACTGGGCCAATCACCAACGGCCAAGGATTCTAATCAACCCTGCTATGCGAGGGGCCTCTCTAAAATCCAGAAGGATGGGGCTGGTGAACTGAGTGGGTTCTAGAAAGCGGCCCACCTGGGGCGTGGGGGGGCGGGGCTGGCGCTCCAGGCCCTTCCCAACATCTCGTCCCACACGTCCTTCCCACCTGGCTGTTCCTCGGTTACATGTTTTTAGGATAAACTTTTCAAAGTAAGTAAGTAACGTATTCTCTGAGTTCTGTAAACTGCTCTAACAAATTAATCAAAGAGGAGGGGGTGGTGGGAAACTGACTCACAGCCAGTCAGTCAGAAGCACAGGACAACCGGGACTTGCTACTGGGGTCCTGGGGGTGGAGGTGGGGCTGTCCTGCAGGACTGCGGCCGTAACCCTGGGGTCTGGCGCTGTCTGGGGGACTGTGTCCAGACTGGGCTGACCTGCAGGACACTCACAGTGCCTAGAGTGTTGAGTGTTGGGTGTGTGGGGAAGCTGGTCCCTGTGGGAACTGACCTGAACCCCGTCGGGGGAGCTGCCGCAGCACATTCTGGTCTCACATGTGCAAATGCAGCATGACCTGCAGATCACATGGGAGATGTGCTGGTGGGGCCCCAGGGACGGGCAGGATGCTCCGGGCATGCAGTGGAGGCTGGTCCCCAGACCCCTGGCCAGCCTGAGGGAGTGAGTACCCCACCCAACCTCCGGCAGCCCGGTACCTCTTGGTGTTGTAGGCCGTGTCCCGTGGCGTCTCCTCCAGCAGAGTCACGTAGCCCAGCACACAGGTGAGGATGAAAAGCACCGTCAGGGTGTGGGCCCGCCTGAAAGGCAAGCACATGGCCACATCAGGTCCAGAAAGCACCACCCCACACTCATGACATGCCACCAGGGGAGGGAGCTCACTGACCATGAGCTACACACTCTGCGTGTGCTGTGTCACCCTGTCCAGTCTGTCCATCACGCCAGCACGCCCCAGGTGCCTGGAGCTGGCATCTCTTGTAGGAGAGACCAGGCAGCAGGTTAACACAGCTCTATTCACGGAGTAAGGCCGGGCTGAGACCGACCTCTGGTGCATGAAATGAGCACATATGGGAGACCGCAAGGACAGTGGAGGACAGGAGGCAGAGAGGGGCTCTGAGGCCCCAAGCAAGACGGGCGGGCAGACTGCTGCTGAACACCCAGGAGACCTGGCTGAGAGACGGCTGCGTGGCTGGAGCGAGGGCAGGCTCCTCACCTCTGTCTGGCCCCTTCCGTATTAGCTTTCAGAGCCCTGATGTGGGAGGAAGGAGGCTGGCTCTCAGCAGCCAGTGGGCGGGCCTCACCTGGAAACAGGGCCCACAAGCGCCAAGTACCAGCCTGCACACTGCCTGAGTCACACCCTCGCCTGGGCCCCTCTCCATTTCAACAGCTGCCTGCAAAGGAGGCAGAGGCCCAGTTCCTACACCCAAGGAGCAGAGCATGTCTTTGGAGAGACACTGTAACCCCTCCATTTCTAGCTGAGGATGCCCCCAGCCCCTGAAGGACACCACGAAGATCAAGTGAACAAACACACAGAAGCATCGAGCCGAGCAGAGGACCTGCCACCAAGAGTTAGCTCCCTGTCTCCCACCATGAAACATACACTAAAGAAATGAAAAAGCAAACCACAAACTGTGAGAAGACATTCACAGTACACGTGTCTGACAAAGGCCTCTGTATCCAGAAACATAAAGAACTCTTACAACCCAACAACAGACTAACAATCTCGAAAAAAAAAAAAGGACAAAAGACTGCACACACACTTCAAAGGAAAAGGTAAACAAATGGCCAACGGCACACAGACGTGCGGCCTCACCAGCCACAGTGAAAGCAAGCGTGCAGCACAGGAAGGCTCAAGCGCCGGCAGGGACACGGAGCAACTGCACTCCGGCGTCACGAGGGAGGGGGCTGCACACGGCACAGGGGCTAGAGCAGCTCACAGCTCTGACAGTCACACAGGCTTCCCCATCACCCCGCCTCAGCCCAGAGCGTTTACTCAAGGGAAAAGAGGACGTGTCCACTCAGACCTGTGTGTGGACGTGAACGCTACGCCCACAGAGCCAGCCCTGAAAGACACCTGCCGTCTGCGATGACTCACAAGGGGGGCCAGGGAACAGCAGCTTCCCAGCGGCGGGACGTTCCCCCCACCCCTGGCAGTGCGCATGGTGTGTAACTCAAGGGATGTGGACTCAGGTGGGTGTGTGTCATCCAGTGAAATCCTACCCCAATTCAAGTGATATTTTTTAAAAAGCAAGGGTGGGGCTGCAGACCTGAGACCTAAGACCTGACATCTGGCAGCCCAACCCTCTTACCTCCCCAGCCTTTTCATTCTCGCATATTTATTCACACTTTAACTTTTGACATCAGTCCGACAGTGGCCACAAATGATTCTATTAGGATTCTAATTAGAATTGCACTGAATTTATAAATTAGTGCGGGAAGAATTGGTAGGCGAATAATACCAAGAGTTCCCCATCCACAAGACAAGGAACATCTCCCATTTAGGTGTTATTTCCTGCCCTTCAATTAAATTTTATTTTCTTTATGGAAACAAAAACAAAGACAGCCATGTTTAGATAAATTAGCCCCAAGCTAAGAAAACAGTGCATTCTTTTACCACATTTCACAATACTGGGCATTTAAAATTGTTAGAAGTGAACAAAACTTCTATTTTAACTATTTTAGTACAATTCAACATAAATACATTCACATTTGAGTCCTAGGCCATAGGGACCCTCAGGAAAACCTCAGCTGAACTCTGTAAACATTTCACTGCCCGAAAGGCCTGTGGAATAATTACAACACAGAGACTGCTTCATAAGATCCTATTTCAGACCTTCACTCCTACGGTGCCCTGGACGCGGTGACCCAGAAACTCAACCTCTGCCTAAGCCTAAAAAGAGAGGGAACTGGCGAGCTCAGCTGGCTCCTGGGCCCAGGACACCGCCCACCCTTTCCTCCCTGCAGGGGACATCAGATGTTAGCAGGGAGAACGGGAGTCACTGAGAACCCATGAGGGGCCAAAGGCATCCGGATCACAAGGTTGACAGTGACAACGCATGGGCCTCTTCATCACCTTGGCCCCGAGGTTGGTCACAGCTGGTAAATGCAGTGTCAAGGTCACACAGCTCAGCGGCGGGGGCCTGGGGTCTGAACCCCGCTGGGAACGGCTCGAGCACACCTGCATCACCTCACAAACCCTCACTGTGAGGTGACAAGACCCAGGGCGAGAGGTCCCAAGTGACACAGACAGTAAGTGGTCCAGAGTACTGGCACGTGCCAACAAACCCCAAACCTGCCTGCCTGAGCTGAACTGCGAGAGAAACAGGATGGATGTGGGGAAAACAAAGTGGGCGAGCGTGGAACTAGGGAGGCCCTCACCCAGGGTGGACGCCTGGGGACAGGGACAGGGCCAGGCCAGCAGCGCGGGCGGGCCTAGCCAGTCCCAGAAACGGGGGGCAGCGTGGCAGGAGGCTCGGAAGAACCTCGGCAGAGCGAGAGCCACTGCAGGGCCGACAGCAGAGCGCGGCTAACCCCAGGGGCCCCGGCAAGGGGGGAGGGGTGCAGGTGATGGGGCTGCTGGGAGTGGCTGGATTCTGGACCTGCCCAGAAGGTACAGACAGCAGGCCAGCTGACAGATGGGACAGGACGTGGAACCCAGGCCAGCCCAACGTGACAGCGCAGCACTGCTCAGAGCTGGGGCGTCCAGCTCCAGGCCTCCAGACATGCCTGCCAGGGGTGGGTGGAGCACGCGGGTCAGCGGCCTCCACTGAGAGAAACGTTAAACCAGGGTCCCACATCCAGCAAAAATACCCTTCAGGAACGCAGATGAACCAAACAGTTGTGGATGGAGGAGGAAGCAGAGTCCAGGGCCAGCAGACCGCTCCAAAAGAGCTGCTGCAGGAAGTCCTCCAGACAGAAGGGAAATCAGACCAGGAAGCCAGGCAGCCAGGAAGGAAGGCCTGGCAGAGGGGGAGCCACCCTCATGGACACTGTCCCACGGGGCCGCCAGCGCAGGGGGGAGCCGCACGGACCTGATGGCAGAGCGGCAGTCCTGGACAGGGAGAGCTCGGGAACGGTCACTGTGACCCGGGAACGTAGTCAGGTGAAATGCGGAACTAAACCAAGGCAGGAGGGACGGAAGAGCGGGAGCAGAGACGAGGCATGAAACGGTGGCCCTGACAGTTAAGTGTAAGGATCTCAGACACCAACCAGCACACAGACTGTGCCACAAGGGGCCCACCCAGCAACAACACCAGAGCCGCCGTGAGGGACCTCAGACCTGCAGGGAGACTCCCGGCCCCTCCCAAGCGCCGGGCCTGGCCTCAGCCTCGTTCCACCTCCACTGCCATGGAGCCCAGGAAGACAGACGCACCCTCTGGCCGAGTGGCTAACAGAGAACGCAGGATCCAGGCCCAGGACGAGAGGGGCAGTGGTGGGTCTCTGTGGACAGGGCCGGGAAGGGGGGGGCGTGGACACACCCGACCGGCCTCCAGCCCCTCTAGAGACGAGCAAGCCCATTATGCTGAGTACACGGGAAAACAGCCTGCGAGCCACGCAGTGAAGACAAGCAGGTGTGGCTATGAGACTCGTCCAGGAAAGGCCAAGACCGGAGCCTGTCACAGGCCTGCAAGAGGCAACTGGGGCCACCAACCCCTGGCCTTCAGACCAGCCAACCAAAAAGGCATCAGCGGACAAGGCATGCTTCCCAGATGTGGGTGAAGCGGGCAAAGCCCAAGCCACAATGTCTGGGGAAGGCGTCTTCCAGAACCCGGGGCATCTAAAATCCGCCCACACGTTCTCCTGGCTACCGCAGATGTGCTGCTGACAGGAGAGCTCCGTGAATCACTAAGCGTGCTCAGCGAAGGCTCCGTGCTGTCGGACACCTGCGGACAAGAGCACTGCCAAAATGTCACCACCACCCATGCTGTCCCTGGCTCCTGGTAACCTTCCTCCCGCCCACAGACGGCAATGTTTGGAAGCACCTGTTCGGGGCATCGAGTCCCCAAGAGCATCCTGAAAGCCTGTTGGACCATACAAGGTGCCATGTCTGCCCACAGCTCCTGTGTCTGTGGTCTTGGATGCTTCCCCTGACGTCCCCACTGACGACACCACAACAGGCAGAGGAGCAGTGTCCATGCCACCTCTGGTCCCTCCCTCAGGCCCGGTTTGGGGGAATCCAGCCTTGGACTCCACGCTCTGCGGCTGGTAATGACAAAGAAACTCCACGTCCTCATACGTGGCCCACCACAACCACTGTCACTGGCCCCCAAGAAGCCCAAGTTTCTTTGAAAATGAAAACCCTAAAAAGAAGGTTTTCAACCAGGCAAGAGATATTGTGAGTAATTTTGGAACACAGTCATTTCTACAAATACATACACTTTAGCCTTTATATTAATTTTTTGGAACATTCATTATTAAGATTCTCTAAAACACAAAATAAGAGTTTTTAAATCCCAATACAGCAAGCCAACGACTAGAGACTCAGAAAAAGGTAAGCAGCTAGACCCTGCCAGGAAAAATAAGCAGTTCTCACCAGGCAGGCATCTGGTTACCTGCCTGCCTTGAGGAAACGCGACGCCCCTTCCCCTGCACAGGCAGGCAAGAGCCCCACACACCAGCCCACCTCTACCCAGGGGCGGGGGGCAGGGGGCGGAGGGCGGAGACACCCCCCCGGGAGACCTCCGAGCAGGAACCTGAAACTGACAGTCCAGTCGCCCTCAGAAGCCTTCCTGGCCCCCATCAGCCCTCCCTGCGGTAAGCTCAGCTACAGGGACCCGAGCGTCACCTGTCTGTGCTTCTAAAAAACCAGCACACGCTTTCCACGGCCCCAGGTGAGGGGTGTGCCCTCGGGATTCTGTGAGCACCACGACACACCGTGCCCTTGGGGGTCCAGGTGTGCGCCAGAATCTAAGCTCGTTTAGTTCTGTGTATCCCTAGAACAGCAACCAGCACCCCGAAACCTGCACTGAACGGGAAAGAAGCGAAGCAAGCCTGGCCGCCGCACCAGGACCTGCCTCCAGTGGCCGCCAGCAGGGCTGCGGGCTGAGGGGGCGGGGCAGGGCAGCTGACAGGCCTGAGCCACTTACAGGATGTCCAGCAGGGCCACCAGCTCTGGGGCCACACCCCCACTGAGGAGGGCATCTGTCTCTCTCTCCCTCCACAGCCAGGCAGACACAGGACTGCCCAACCCGTCTCTCCCGGGTCAGACACAACCAGGACACCGCTGGCCCCGTACTGCCTCCCTGAACCGTTCAGGCTCTCCTCACCTCCAGATCACACCTCCTTTGGCAGCCCCACAACTCTGCAGAGCTGTTACCGCGTGGCATTCCTGCCAGACACCACACGTCCATCTGGGCACCATGAGCTCCCTGGGGGCCAAAGCCACACTGACTCTCCCCCTGTCCCCGGAGCCCACTACACAACTCAACTTCAGCCGGACATGAACTGAGCCGCAAAGAACAGCCACAGGCCTCCTCCCATGAAGCAGGCTTTCTAGTGTATGGGGTTTGTCTCCCTAACAAGGAAAGGGAAGCTCAGGCAGGTGAAGGGCAGCCCAAGGTCACTAAGCCATCAGGTGGAGGAGCCACGCCTGGGACCTGTTGGTCCCAAGCTGTTCCTGGATCTTCAAGCACAAAAGTGCCAAACTCAGCCTAAAGCAACATCATGAAGTCTTCCAACAGGGGCCCTGGCAGGGAGGGGCTGCCCCTGGAGGCCGACTAGAGGACAGCCTGACCCCAAGGCTTGTCTAGGACTTAGCTGTGCAGGGGTCAAAGAGCTGGCCTGCCAAGGACAACTAAAGAGAAGAAGCACCTTTACTCCACAAACGCCCCCTGAGCTCCTGGCACGCAGTGAGCTGTTCCCGCCACGCGCTGGGGGAGCAGAAGATAACCTCAGGCAGCACAAGCACTCTCCAAGGCAACGCATGGAGGGCAGAAGTGAATTTTGGATGGGAGGTCAGGAAAACTCTTTCTGAGGTGACTTCTGTGCAAAGTCCTCCCAGGAAAAGGGGCTGGGGCTGGGAGGAGGCTGGTCCCGGGGTCCCCCGGGCATTCCCTCTGTTAGAGGACGGAAGTCTCCCTGTTAGAATGGGGATCCCGCTAAAGGTGGGTTTTCGCCCACCAACTGGGAGGAAGCACGAGGAGCTTGAGAGAAGAACTGCACCCCTGGAGTCTCGCTGGGTCCTTCCATCTGCTCTTTGAGGCTTCCTGTCGTCTCACTGGCTGCCCTTTTTGCGCTCATTCCTCCCTCGTGCTTCTCGGTGGGGCGAACACTTTGCAGAGACAAGATTAAGCCGGCGGGATTCTGCAGCCTCAGGATCACTTTTCCCAAGCAAAAGTATCTCCTCGGGTATACGTTAAACTGCTAAAGGATTCTGTAGACCGCGAGTCGAGTTCCCTGCCCCCCTCACCTCCAGCCCTCCCTCTGGGGCAGCGCGCACAGGAGGCGCTGGGCCGCCCCGCGTCCCGCGGGCACCCCTCATCCCGGCAGCGGAGCGAACCGCGTCCCTCACCAGAAGAAGGTGTTGGTGCCGTCGTCGTAGACCTCGGACTCGTTGCTGCGGCGGCCCGCGCCCGGCCCGCCCGCTCGGCCCGCGGGCGCGCCGTCCGGCGGCTCCTCCAGCGAGGCCTTGCCCACGGGCACGGGGGACCCCGGCCGCTGCCCCTCGGCGCCGCCGCGCTCGCACCGCCGCATGGCGCCCCGGCCCAGCCGCTCCTCCGGGCCTCGCCCCCACGCTCCCGAGTCACCGCGAGACCGCGCCGCACTCGGCGCGGGGAGCGTCGGGAAGGGGTCGCGCGCTCGCTCCGCAGGGTCTCGGGAGCGCAGGGGCGGGGGGCGGCCAGGAGAGGACAGGCGATGCGTTGTGGGACTTGTAGTCCGCGCGCCCGGGCCGCGGGGCATGCAGGGACTCGTAGTCTCCAGTGTCTTGCGTTCGAAGCGGTGCTTGCTGGGAGGGATGCTGCCTGGTTGCTAGGTAACCAGCGCGTGGGCGGGAGGCGCGGCGTCTCTCAGTACCCAGCGCAGGGCTGCCCAGACCCTCCTCTAGCCGGGCAGCTTGCGCGAGCCCCGCCCCAGGCCCTCCCGCCCAGGCCTTTCCTGACCCGCCAGACTCAGGTGTGTCTCCCCCCCCCCCCCCCCCCAGTCTCCACTGGGGGCTCCGGACTCCAGCCTATGGGGTCCTCTTGGTGGCCAGAGGGTAGTTCTTAAGAAAGGAGTACACGCGCTGATTTCAAAATTGACTCAAGTTGTTAACACAGACAGGGCCCTGAGCCATCTGAAAAACAGTCCGGCAGCAACTGAAAAGGAGTTACCGTGTGACCCAGCACGTCCACGCCTAGGTATAGCCACCAGAGAAATGAAAACGTGTACACGGCTGTCGTCAACTGTGATAATAAAACCGCCAGTTATTTCACCAGCAAAGGCGGGTTCACTCAGGAATAGCAGAGGAACGGCAATTCTGGACCTCCGAACCGCGCTGGGCCGCAGGCAAATCCAGAGACCAAGGGAGGGAACCTGCCTTTACAGGCAGAAGGGGGAGCTGCAGGAGCCGGCAGCCCAGAGTACGGAGGCTCCCCGTGGGCGGGGCCGCTGCAGGCCTGGATTGGCTGGGCTGTCCTGGGGTGCAGAGGGATTTCCTTCTTCCTGATTGGTTGTAGGTAGAGGCGCCTTCCTGTCAGAGGCATAGGGGACTCTTTTTCTCTTTGCAGTAATTGAGGATGCATGGCAGGTGTGAGAGCTCCCCTTACAGGGCTGTCCTGACTCCAACTGTGGCGTAACTTCCTTAATTCCACATTTTCCCCTTTTGATGAAGATCCTACCTCAGGAGGATCACCAGTCAAGTAGTCAGGACCTCTGCATGCAGTGGTTTTGTCCCTCAGTGCCAGGAAGGACCTTTTCTGGTCATCATGTCCCATCTCAGAGGCAGAGCACGTAAATCAGAAACCTCATGAGGCAGCATTTGAGTAGCAAATAAAGGTAGTAGGGAGAACCCTCAGGAATTTCTTGTTAAAAGTCCGTATTTAGGTAAACGGTTGTAAGTGCTAGAAATTACTTCAAAGCACTGAGTTAGCGCCACAATCTCATTAGGTATGTCATTTTCCCAAAGATTTGACAAATAGTAGGTGCAGTATACTGCAGAATCAGTGTACAGAGCAGAATTAAAAACAACATAGTAAACCCAGTTTCCAAAATGGTGCTAAGCCAGGAGTCCAGCCCTGAAGGTATCCAGCTGAATAAATAAAAAGACAGTGGGTTGTCAGGTGCAATTTGCTGCAGCCAATGTGCTTGCTCTAATTTTATGTAACTGGGTATCTCCTCCCCAGAGGCATCTGTCCACGTGTAGCAATAGGTGTTTGTTATTGCACAGACACCTCCTTGCTCAGCAAGCAGGTAATCACAGGCTACATGATAATCCAGAACCACCTTGGCCAATGAGTCAGGTGAGTGCACTGAGCTGAAACTGCACTGGCTGTGGAGTCATCTAGCTCTCCTAGGGGTGAGGAGAGATTTCTGATCACCTGTTCATTGGTGCTCACTCTAATTCGTGGAAGAAAACATCCCTACGGGGCAAAGCCAGAATGGTGTATGCCTCCTGAAAGTTCTCAATTAAGGTGGCTATGGAGGTTCAATGGGATGGACAAAAGCAAGGCTTCTGTCCAGTGAAGTAGGGAGGACAGGACAGTGAACACGGCAGGGCACACAACCCTGCATTCTCCAGCCATCAAGGCAACCGGGTATCCATGCACGGAGGCCATTCCCCAAACTTCCACACGAGAAGGTATAACCAGGGGTGTGCATAAAGCCCCAAACACGGGAGAGTACTGCCTCACTGCAGAGACGTGATGGTGTTACCTGGCCAAGGCTCAGACGGTAGGTTGTACACACAGGTTACCCCACATATAAACATGTTAGTTAGCAAGTTTACAGTGAGTATATGTATGTTCACGTGCAACTGAAAAATTGTGCTCTACACTGGAATTTGACACAACATTGTAAAATGACTATAACTCAATAAAAAAGTTAAAAAAAAAAAGAAATACCTTGTACCAACTAGAAACAAACAAACACACACGTTAGCAAGTTTACAGATGATGTTACTTGCATTGGCAGCTCCACAGAACTTTTCATGCAAATATTCAAACAATTTATTTTTCCCATCCCAGAGTAGGGTCAAATTGAAGCAAGAAATAAGTTTAGGTGGGCTTAGCACCCTGACTCTATAAAATGAGCCTACAGAAGAACTTGGACACACAACAGCAGTTGGAACCCCGGTGAAGTTACTTATAAAGTGAACCAAAGGGCCATTGCTTTCCTGGACAAATCCAGTGATCAGAGAGGTTCCCCCTTTCTCCAGGGATTGAGAAATATGGACGAGGACGTTGTCCTTCCATGGAAGGGAGGGAAGAAACAAGGTGAGGGCCAGTATTGAAAGAAAGACAGACAGGCCCGGCACCTTGGGGAAGCTGCCAGCCTCAGACGTCATCTCCCTGGGTCCTAGTGGGCTTCATCTTCAGCTCGCCAGACGGCACACAGGCCCAGTTGAGGTTTGGTGCCTTCTTTGGGTGCAACACATGGATTCGGGAATCTACTCCTCAGACTTTGGCAGCACAAAGGTTAGTCAACAGGACCTGATGGGGCCCTCCTGGTGAGGCTAGACAGAGAGTCCTTTTGGAGATGCCCTTTCCGGTGCACAGAACCTCCAGGCTTTAGGCTGGGCCACTTGCTTTCACCTTCTGGGAGCACACTGTGAAAAGAGTGCTCTACCAGAGATGGTTGTTTTTTGTGGATGTAATTAGGTCTCTACCGTGCAGACGTAAGTCTCCCTTTCTTGGCTGTGGATCAGAAGAAGCAGGGCCACGTGCCTTGGGTGTCCTGTTACAGTGAGAACAGACTCCCAGCGAACCCATGCAAAAACAAACATTGTCACGAAAAACAAGAATATTTAATAAGCATTTCAAAACTTGCAGAATCAGGTAGGGAGAAAGAGATAAATGCTTCAGCCTTTGTTGGGAAGATACACTTTATCAAATTGCTAAAAGTTATAGTTTTCAAAGGAGAAAAGGGATCCTTGACATCTGGAAAATAAAATGTTAAAGCAATCAGTTTTCCATTAGAAGTTTATAAATTCTTACCTAGTTCAGTCTTATGATCTTGGAGTTATCCAAAACCTGTATTCCAGAGTGCCTGTCGCTCCTTTCCATGAATTTCTCTGAAGGTGAAACACATTTGCAAAAGCATCAGAGTAAAGCAATAACTGTCCATGAAAGACAAAGAGACTTGAAAATGCTCATTACTAAAGGCCTCATGAAAGTTCATTATAATGGAATTAATAAGGGGGTCTGCTTATCTCTGTAACATACAACTTAAAATTATGACTGATAACATATCAAGACATCTCAGAATCTCAGAAATTTCACACAATTTTGGAACACTTACATTAACATGCATCTACTCAGACATAAGGTAAGAACTTAGTGTTCCTACTTATTTGACAAGCCTCCTGTGTAACTCAGCATATCAAAAAGCCTGGCTAGTTTAACACATTACCTAGTGAGACAGAAATCCTTCGAGATTCTCCAGGGGCCCTCTGGAAGAGCCCAGAATTGGTTCAAGGCCAGAAAAACTTCATTTAGAACCTGATTTGGGGGAAGTTTGTGAAAAATTATCAAAGTTTTGGACAGCTGACCAAACAGAACCACAGATCATTATGAAATGATATTTCTCTTTGGCCATAATAGCAATAAAAGATTTCTAAGTCAAATAGAAAAGGTTACATAGTTGTGAACAAAAGTTACTACTGAAAAGATTCTGTTTTCTTGAGTAAGACAACAGGAAACACGGGAAATAATTTTGGTAAAACACAAATCTTAGTTTTCTAAGCAGATTACTTAAAGATAAGGAAACCCTTTCACAATCTCTTATCAGAAATGGACCTTTAGACTGAGAAAGCCTTGTTCCCACACCCATTCAATTCCCTTGTCTTCAGGGGTCATTTTTGATCACTCATGAAAAATTGTTATCATACCAAGTTTTTTTTTGGTTTTGTTTTGTTTTTTGTTTTTTGCTGACAAATTTGGTAACAAAGGTAACACGAACTTATCTGGCCACCAAACCCAGGTAGAACCACAATTGTATGCCTACACTATTTTCAGCATTGATAACGCTAAAGACATGCCTGTTTTAATTAAACCAACAACCCCAAACTAGCTTTAATTCACCAACATTATCCCCAATCACGTAAACTCCAAAAGTACCCAGGCCCCCCTCTGTTATGTTTGAATTTACATAAGTGCTTGTTCGTTTATAAGCCAATTAAATAGAGCTCTTTTAC
>NW_026989804.1:2327500-2331919 GCF_036321535.1 Camelus dromedarius
GAAATCTCGAGACACGACCGCGCCGCCGGGGAAACCACCGCAGGATCCCACCACCCCCACACGTGGGGGCGGCCCCGCGACGCCCAGGACGCCGGCCGGCCTCAGCCAACCCTCGGCGGTTCCTCCCACACCCCGGCCCCGTCCGCCGCCGGGACTCGCGCGCAGCAGGCTAACCCCCCCATTCCAGAGGGTAGCCCCTTCCACTCGCTCACTCGTCCGTCTGCGTCTCGTCTGTCCGTCCACCACCACCACCCAGCTTCGTCTGGCTCGCCCCCAGGCCTCGCGGCCCGGGGAAACGCTGCCGAGCGAGGCGGCCCGACCCGTGGCCCACGCACCGCCACCGGTGGCTGCGTCTCGGGACCGGAACAGGTGGGGTGGCTCCTCGCGGCGCGGAGACTGGTGGGGGTGGCCCAAGTCGGGGTGGACCGCCTTCCCCCTCCCCCCACGGCACGCGCCGGGGAGGCCAAGCCCGCGCACACGCGCGCGCGCGCTCGCACGGCCCCGCGCCAGACGCCGGGCCCGGCCCGGCGGAACCCTCCCCCGACTCGGAGGGGGGAGGCGCGGGCCACAGCAGGCCAAGAACAGCACTCGGCCCCACCGCGGGGCCAGCGCAGCCCACACGCCAAAGCGACGGGGCCCTGCCCACACGCCGCGGCAGTCGCTCCCCGTGGAGAGCGACTGCACGCTCTGGATGGAGGAGCGGCGGCTGGGGGTTCCGGTGCCCCCAAGGCTCCCCTCTCAGATCGCTAGAGAAGGCTTTCTCACCGAGGGCGCATCGCCCCCCACCCAGCGTGCCCCGTTCAGGCCTACGGAAGCCCGCCGACGTGTACGCCAGCGGTCGGCTGGGCAGGAGGGGTCTGCGGTAGGGGTAAGCAGCGGGCCAAGAAGCGAGCGTTCGCGGTCGGGACCGGGGAGAGCCCGTGCGTGCCACCTCGCGAGGAGACGCACCCAAGACCGCGTGGGGACGGGACAGACGCCCGCCCCCCACCGGCACATCACCCGGCCCCACCACGATCGCTCCCACGCCCGGGCGCGAACCCCGCTGAGGGGGACCCACCCGGCGTGCGCCCGGCCACGTCAGTCCCCCCCCCCCGGTACAGGGTGAGGACTGACGTTCAGGAGGCGGCCCCGGCCCCACCGAGGGTGGGGAGCGGCCACGCCTCGCTTACCGTCTCGACCCCTCCCCCACGCCTCAAGAGAGGCGCTCGGGAGACACGACCACCGCAGGGGTTACCCGAGAGGACTCGCTGGGGACGGGAAGCGATGCCGCCGCTCGGCCTCGGGCACCTGAGGGACAACCTGGAGCGCTCCAGGGGCACCGCAGAGGACCAAGGCGAGACACGCTCACACCCCGACGAGGGGGTACGTGGCGTGGCGGCGGGGCAGCCCTCCCCCGCCGCGGGGGAGGGCCGCTCGCGAGACAGGACGCCGAGCAGGCGAGGAGGCGAGAGTGTCTGCCGCGTCGCAAGACCCCGGCCCCGCCGACACCACAAGGCACGGGAGACCGAGGTCGGGCCGGAGTCCGCACCCCTGCCTCCCCCCCGCCACCCACGGGCGGCAGAGGAGAGGCGAGGGGCCCGCAGGCAGAACGAGAGGAGAAGCCACGTTCGCCATGAACGTCCCCGTCCCTCGTCTGGCGCGGCTTAGGCCCGGCCCGGGGGAGCATGACTTCACCACATCGGTCAGTTGAGTGAGTGAGCGAGCGAGCGAGCCATGTGGGGCAGGGAGGCCCCAGAGGGGAGGGCCCGGCGAGGACAACCACCAGAGGGGCCTGCTTCAGCCTCGCCAGGCGCCACCCACTCCTCGGTCCTCTCCGAGGAGAGTGGCCAACGACCCCAGGCGGGGAATGCCTGACACGCGGCACGGAGCCTACGGGGGTGGGGTCGTGCCGGCCAC
This sequence comes from Camelus dromedarius, assembly GCF_036321535.1. NCBI lineage: Eukaryota > Metazoa > Chordata > Mammalia > Artiodactyla > Camelidae > Camelus > Camelus dromedarius. Next base: position 2,329,397 of record NW_026989804.1, read on the forward strand.
CACCGGGTGCCTGCGGCGGGGAGCGCACGGGGTAAAAGACCCACGCCGCCACCTCACCCCACCGCCCTCGGGCCACCAGAGACCGGAGGTGGCACCACGGGCCACGTCAGCCGGACGCACACACGAGAGCCGGCGCGCAGGCCCTGGCGGGCGGCTCAAGTGTCAGAAGCGGAGTCGGCTACCAGGCCAGGGCTCACGCAGAGAGAAGCCCAGAGCCTCGCACGCGTCCGGAGACCCAACACTCGGTGACAGACACCGAGGAAGACCGTGTCAGCACCTATCTGCTGGCAGAAAATGCCCAACACGACGGGAAAAATGACAGCGCCCAGAAACGGGGCGGGTCCACGATTTGCAGGGGGGGACCCCGGGACCTCGGTCCGGCCACCTGCCCCCAGCCCTACCCCCATAAATGGCAGCCCCGAAGCTCTCGGGGGCCATCTGATCGACCGGGGTGGGGGGGGTTGGTAGGGGGAGGGGAGAGGGGAGAGGGGAGAGGGGAGAGGGGAGAGGGGAGAGGGGAGAGGGGAGAGGGGAGAGGGGAGAGGGGAGGGGAGGGGAGGGGAGGGGGATTAGGAGGAGGCTTAGGAGGAGGAGTGGGAATGGGAATGGGAATGGGAAGGGACGAGAGGGAGACGGGATCAGGCCGGGGACGCCCTGCCCTTTTCTCGCCCGCGTGGCCGGGGACTCGGGGAGATGCCACAGAGGCGCCTCCGACGAGAGGGCCCCCCACGAGGGACCGCTCCCGAGCACCGGGCCCCGGGCCCCGGGCCGGGGAAAGCCTGCCTCCCCCACATCCCTCGCAGGACGCCCCCATGCCGGTCCCCGAGTCCGGATGAAGTCTCGGTCCCTCCAACGCCACCGGAACCCACGCGGGCAGGCTTACGGGCCGGGGGGCACCCCCTCCCAGGCCTCCCGCGCCAACAGGGGCCGGCCCAGCCACGTCTCCGGATCCATCGGGACTCAGAAAACATTTCATCCAAGGAGGCGCCTCCGACGACCGGGAACCCCAGCGCGCCCGTCCCCGGCCTCACCGCACTGGGCCCGGGCCGCTCCTCGCCTCAGGAGCAGTCGTCCAAGGGACGCAGACGAGGGCCTGACCACCTAGCCGCCGGCGGCCCGGGCGCGGGACACTCTCTCCCTTTCCCCCGCGGCGGCAAGGCGCAGGCCGTGTCCGATCGGCTCGGGTCGGTCTCCGCGGCTGGAGGGGCACAGGCGGATGCTGGTCGACCAGGCCAGGCCACACGGCTTCCCCCGGCACACGAGATCCCGGGGAGCGCGGCGACAGTCACCCCCTCATCATCCTGCGAGTCCAATCTGCGCCGAGAGCAGGACGCGCCCGCGGCTCAGCGCCACGGGGACTGTCACCGCCGGTGTCGCCAGCCTCCCCGAAGTCTGCCTCGGGCCCCGCCGCCGAGCCCCATCCCTTGCCGAGGTCGCCGACGCTCGGGAGAAGAGGGACGATCTCAGAGCGGCAGCCAGATGGCGCCCGACAACCGTCGCCAACGTCCCCGGAACCGATCCCGACCGCCGCCGGCCGCCCAAACGCCCGAGCTCGTCCCGGACTGAGGCGCCGGGCGGCCCCGTGGCGTCCGCCTCGGAGCCCGCTCACCCTCGTCACGGCACGGCACGGCACGGCACGGCACGACACGAGGCGACACGACGCGACGCGGCGCGACGCGACCCCGGCACCAGATCAGGGCGGGGAGGACGGAGGGAGCCGGGGTTTGGCAAGACACGGCCGGCCGGGCGGCTGCCGCGAAGGGGACGCGCTCCCCACGCGATTCCCCGGGCGGGGGAGATCACACGGACACGCCGGCGGGGCCGGGGCCGACGCCGCGGGTGGCCCAGAGCGACCAGGACGAGTTCCCGGGTTCCCGGGTGGGAGGTTGGGAAGGGGAGGAGGGGAAGAGGGAGGGAAGGCGGGGGCTGGCAAACCGAAACCAGGCGAGCGCTCAGAGAACAACGCAGGAATCGGCTTTGGAGTCCGTCCTCTCGAATGCGGAGGTCTTTCGAAAGCAGACAGGCAAAGCCCAGAAGCTAGAAAAGAAAGGATGAAGACCGCGAACCCCATCGAAGCGGAAAGAGAAATCGATCTCGGCACAGATCGCGACAAAGCCCAAAGACAACAAACGGGCGCGTGGGGAAAACGCACTCGCGGTCGGTCGTGAGAACACGGACGTCAGCACGGCTGACCACAACCGCAGGAAGGAGGAGGGAAAACAAAAAAATGCGGGGCGGGGGGTTCGGGGGGGGGCGAGTCGATAGCCACCCGCTCGGTAAATCGAGGTTCAGTGCATCTACACAGAGCAACACTGTGCATGCGCATCCGCGTGTCTGGGTGTGCGTGTGTGTGTCGGTGTGTGTGTTTGACACAGTCAACGTGGACAAGGGAAACTGTAGCCCCATCCGAAAAAAAAAAAAAAAGAAAGAAAAGAAAGGAAAGAAAGAAAGGAAAGAAAGGAAAGACAGAAAGGAAAGAAAGGAAAGAAAGGAAAAAGGAAGGAAGGAAGGAAGGAAGGAAGG